>NC_045440.1:79775367-79822549 GCF_002776525.5 Piliocolobus tephrosceles | reverse complement strand
AAAAAAAAAAAAAAAAAAAAAAAAAAACACTGCCTAGTATTCCAGAGGATTCTTCTATATATTATCCAAGACTACCAAAGTGGTATCTCTACAACTATGCAAAAACCACAGGGTTACACAGTGTTATTGGCCTTGGAGCCCAAGTCCCTTTAGTTACCTGTAAAAACCTTCCCAAGAAAGACAGGCACAAAAGAAGCCCAGGCTGTGAAGACTACAATAAATATCTAACTCTGCAATGCACAGACACTGACAAACATCTACAAGCATCAACAACATCCAGGAAAACATTACCCCAACAAATGAACTAAGTAAGGCACCAGGGACTAATCTTGGAGAAACAGATATATGATTTTTCAGACAGACAATCCAGAATAGCTCTTTTGAGGAAACTCAAAGAAATTCAAGATAACACAGAGAAGTAATTCAAAATTCTATCAGATAAATGTAACAAAGAAGTTGAAATAATTAAAAAGAATCAAGTAGAAATTCTAGAGTTGAAAAATGCAATTGACATACTGAATAATGCTTCAGAGTCTCTTAAAAGTAGAATTAATCAAACAGAAGGGTTAGGAAACTTGAAGACAGACTACTTGAAAATACACAGTGAGGAGACAAAAGAAAATAGAATAAAAGATAGTGTGAAGCACACCTACCAGATCTATAAAATGGCCTCAGCAAGGCAAATCTAAAAGTTATTGTCCTTAAAATGGAGGTAGAGAAAGACAGGGGTAGAATGTTGATTCAAAGGGATAATAACAGAGAATATCCCAAACCTAGAGAAAGATACCAATATCTAAGTACAAGAAGATTATAGAATATGAAGCAGATTTAACCAAAAGAAGACTACACCAAGGCATTTAATAATCAGACCCCCAAAGGTCAAGGATAAAGAAAAGATCCTAAAAGCAGCAAGAAAAGAAACAAATATCATACAAGGGAGCGCCAATATGTTTGATAACAGACTTTTTAGTGGAAAGCTTACAGGCTAGGAGAGAGTGAAAGGACACATTTAAAGTGCTAAAGACGAAAACCCTTTACCCTAGAATAGTACATCCATTCAAAATATTCTTCAAGCATGAACGAGAAATAAAGAGCTTCCCAAACAAACAAAAGCTGAGGGATTTCATCAATACCAGATATGTCCTATAAGAAATGCTAAAGGGAATTCTTCAATCAGAAAGAAAAATATGCTAATGAGCAAGAAGAAATCATCTGAAGGTACAAAACTTACTGGCAACAGTGAGCACATAGAAAACCACAGAACGCCGTAACACTCTAATAGTAATGTGTAAACTACACTTGTCTTAGGTAAAAAGACTAAAGGATGAACAAAACACAGTAATAACTACAACTTTTCAAGACATCGACAGTACAATAAGATATTTAAGGAGAAACAACAAAAAATTAAAAAGGGTAAGTGTAGAGTTTTTATTAATTTTGCTTTTTCATTTTTTAGTTGGTAAATGCAATCAGTGTTCACCCATCATCAGTTTAAAATAATGGGTTATAAAATAGTATCTGCAAGCCTCATGGTAACCTCAAATTAAAAAACATACAATGGAGACACAAAAAAATTAAAAGCAAGAAATTAAAGCATACCACCAAAGAAATATCACCTTCACTAAACGGAAGACAGTAAGGAAGAAAAGAAGGAAGAAAAGACTGCAAAACACTAAACACCCCACCAAACAACTGTTAGAACTCACGAATTCAGTAACAGTTGCAGAATACAAAAGCAACATACAAAAATCAGTAGCATTTCTATATACCAACAGTGAACAATCTGAAAAAGAAATTTAAAAAGTAATTCAATTTACAGTAGCAACAAATTAAGTTAAATACCTAGAAATTAATTTAAACAAGAAGTGAAAGATCTCTACAATGAAAACTATTAAACACTAATGAAAATAATTGAAGAGGACACTAAAAAATGAAAAGATATTCCATGTTAATGGATTGAAAGAATCAGTATTATTAAAATGTCCACATTACCCAAAGCAATCTACAGATTCAAGACAAACCACATCAAAATAATAATGGCATTCTTCACAGAAATAGAAAAAAAAATTCTAAAATTTACATGAAATCACAAAAGACTCAGAATAAGCAAAGCTATCTTAAGCAAAAAGAGCAAAAGTGGAGGAATCATATTACCTTATTTCAAATTATACTACGGAGATATAGTAATCAAAACAGCAGAGTATGGCATAAAAACAGACACATAGACCAATAGAACAGAATAGAGAACCCAGCAGTAAATCTGGACAACTACAGTGAACTCATTTTCAACAAAAGTGCCAAGAACATACACTGGGGAAAAAATAGCCTCTTCAATAAATAGTGATGAGAAAACTGAATATCCATGTGCAGAAGAATGAAACTAGACCTCTATCTCTCATTATCATTTTTCTATACAAAAGTCAAATCAAAATAGATTAAAGACTTAAATCTGAGACCTCAAACTATGAAGCTAATATAAGAAAACATTGGGGAAATTCTCTGGGACATGGTCTGGGCAAAAATTTCTAGAGTAATACCCCACGAGCAAAGGTAGCCAAAGCAAAAAAATGGACAAATAGCATCACAACAATTTAAAAAGCTTCTGCACAGCAAAGGAAACAGCCAAGAAACTGAAAAGACAACCTACAGAATGGGAAAACAATTGCTTGCAAAGTACCCATATGACAAGGGATTAATAACCACAATATATAAAGGAGCTCAAACAACTCTATAGGGGGAAAAAAAGACTAATAATTCAATCAAAAAATGGGCAAAAGATTTGAATAGACATTTATTGAAAGAAGACATATAAATGACAAATAGGCATATGAAAAGCTTCTCAACATCATTGATCATCAAATAAATGAAAATCAAAACTACATGAGATATCATCTCACCCCAGTTAAAATGGCTTTCATCCAAAAGACAGGCAATTACAAATGCTGGCAAGGAAGTGGGGAAAAAGGAACCCTTGTACATTGTTGGTGGAAAGATAAATTAGTACAACCACTGTGGATAACAATTTGGAGGTGCCTCAAAAAACTAAAAATAGAGCTTCCAACAGCAATCCCACTGCTGGATATATACCCAAAAGAAAGGAAGTCAGTATATCAAGGTGATATCTGCACTCCCATGTTTGTTACAGCAGTATTCATAGTTGCTAATATTTGGAAGCAACCTAAGGCTCCATCAACAGATGAATGGATAAAGAAAATGTGGTACATATACACAGTGGAGTACTATTCATCCATAAAAAATAATGAGATCAGTTTTTTTTTTTTTTTTTGCAACAACATGAATGGAACTGGAGGTGATTATATTAAGTAAAAAAAGCCAGGCACAGCACAGGCCGGGCGCGGTGGCTCAAGCCTGTAATCCCAGCACTTTGGGAGGCCGAGACGGGCGGATCACGAGGTCAAGAGATCGAGACCATCCTGGCTAACACGGTGAAACCCTGTCTCTACTAAAAAAAATACAAAAAACTAGCCCGGTGAGGTGGCGGGCGCCTGTAGTCCCAGCTACTCGGGAGGCTGAGGCAGGAGAATGGCATAAACCCGGGAGGCGGAGCTTGCAGTGAGCTGAGGTCCGGCCACTGCGTTCCAGCCTGGGCCAGGACAGAGCCAGACTCCATCTCAAAAAAAAAAAAAAAAAAGTCAGGCACAGAAAGACAAACATCATATGTTCTCACTTATTTGTGGGATCTAAAAATCAAAACAATTATACTCATGGAGATACAGAGTAAAAGAATGGTTACCAAAGACTGGGAAAGGTAGTAGAGACATGGGTGGGAAGAGGTGGAGATGGTTAAGGGGAACAAAAAAATTGAAAGAGTGAGTAAGACCTACTAATTGATAGCACAACAGTGGGGCTATAGTCAATAATAATTTAATTGTATATTTTAAAATAACTAAAAAAGTATAATTGGACTGTTTATAGGACAAAGAATAAATGATTTAGTGGATGGACATTGAATTTTCCATGATACAATTACCACCTGTACCAAATCATCTCATGTACCCCATACATATATAAACCAATTATGTGCACATAAAAATTAAAAATTGAAAAAATATAAATATACATTTAGGAGAAAAAAGTTATGTGATAGTCAATCATTTTACATAAGTAGATAGCTTGTCCATTTTCAATATTTCTTTTATTTTTTTATTTATTTTATTTTATTTATTTATTTATTTTATTTTTTTATTATTATTTTTATTATACTTTAAGTTCTAGGGTACATGTGCATAACGTGCAGGTTTGTTACATATGTATACTTGTGCCATGTTGGTGTGCTGCACCCATCAACTCGTCAGCACCCATCAATTCATCATTTATATCACGTATAACTCCCCAATGCAATCCCTCCCCCCTACTCCCTCCCCATGATAGGCCCCAGTGTGTGATGTTCCCCTTCCTGAGTCCAAGTGATGTCATTGTTCAGTTCCCACCTATGAGTGAGAACATGCGGTGTTTGGTTTTCTCTTCTTGTGATAGTTTGCTAAGAATGATGGTTTCCAGCTGCATCCATGTCCCTACAAAGGATGCAAACTCATCCTTTTTCATGGCTATATAGTATTCCATGGTGTATATGTGCCACATTTTCTTAATCCAGTCTGTCACAGATGGACATTTGGGTTGATTCCAAGTCTTCGCTATTGTGAATAGTGCTGCAATAAATATACGTGTGCATGTGTCTTTGTAGTAGAATAATTTATAATCCTTTGGGTATATACCTAGTAGTGGGATGGCTGGGTCATATGGTACATCTAGTTCTAGATCCTTGAGGAATTGCCATACTGTTTTCCATAATGGTTGAACTAGTTTACAATCCCACCAACAGTGTAAAAGTGTTCCTGTTTCTCCACATCCTCTCCAGCACCTGTTGTTTCCTGACTTTTTAATGATTGCCATTCTAACTGGTGTGAGATGGTATCTCATTGTGGTTTTGATTTGCATTTCTCTGATGGCGAGTGATGATGAGCATTTTTTCATGTGTCTGTTGGCTGTATGAATGTCTTCTTTTGAGAAATGTCTGTTCATATCCTTTCCCCACTTTTTTCTGGGGTTGTTTGTTTTTTTCTTGTAAATTTGTTTGAGTTCTTTGTAGATTCTAGATATTAGCCCTTTGTCAGATGAGTAGGTTGCAAAAATTTTCTCCCATTCTGTAGGTTGCCTGTTCACTCTGATGGTAGTTTCTTTTGCTGTGCAGAAGCTCTTTAGTTTAATTAGATCCCATTTGTCAATTTTGGCTTTTGCTGCCGTTGCTTTTGGTGTTTTAGACATGAAGTCCTTGCCCATGCCTATGTCCTGAATGGTACTACCTAGATTTTCTTCTAGGGTTTTTATGGTATTAGGTCTAACATTTAAGTCTCTAATCCATCTTGAATTAATCTTCGTATAAGGAGTAAGGAAAGGATCCAGTTTCAGCATTCTACTTATGGGTAGCCAATTTTCCTAGCACCATTTATTAAATAGGGAATCCTTTCCCCATTTCTTGTTTCTCTCAGGTTTGTCAAAGATCAGATGGCTGTAGATGTGTGGTATTATTTCTGAGGCCTCTGTTCTGTTCCATTGGTCTATATCTCTGTTTTGCTACCAGTACCATGCTGTTTTGGTTACTGTAGCCTTGTAGTATAGTTTGAAGTCAGGTAGAGTGACACCTCTAGCTTTGTCCTTTTGACTTAGGATTGTCTTGGCAATGCGGGCTCTTTTTTGGTTCCATATGAACTTTAAAGCAGTTTTTTCCAATTCGGTGAAGAAACTCATTGGTAGCTTGATGGGGATGGCATTGAATCTATAAATAACCTTGGGCAGTATGGCCATTTTCACAATATTGATTCTTCCTATCCATGAGCATGGTATGTTCTTCCATTTGTTTGTGTCCTCTTTTATTTCACTGAGCAGTGGTTTGTAGTTCTCCTTGAAGAGGTCCTTTACATCCCTTGTGAGTTGGATTCCTAGGTATTTTATTCTCTTTGAAGCAATTGTGAATGGAAGTTCATTCCTGATTTGGCTCTCTGCTTGTCTGTTACTGGTGTATATAAGAATGCTTGTGATTTTTGCACATTAATTTTGTATCCTGAGACTTTGCTGAAGTTTCTTATCAGCTTAAGGAGATTTTGGGCTGAGATGATGGGGTTTTCTAAATATACAATCATGTCATCTGCAAACAGGGACAATTTGACTTCTTCTTTTCCTAACTGAATACCCTTGATTTCTTTCTCTTGCCTGATTGCCCTAGCCAGAACTTTCAACACTATGTTGAATAGGAGTGGTGAGAGAGGGCATCCCTGTCTTGTGCCAGTTTTCAAAGGGAATTTTTCCAGTTTTTGCCCATTCAGTATGATATTAGCTGTGGGTTTGTCATAAATAGCTCTTATTATTTTGAGGTACGTCCCATCAATACCGAATTTATTGAGTGTTTTTAGCATGAAGGGCTGTTGAATTTTGTCAAAAGCCTTTTCTGCATCTATTGAGATAATCATGTGGTTCTTGTCTTTGGTTCTGTTTATATGCTGGAATACGTTTATTGATTTGCGAATGTTGAACCAGCCTTGCATCCCAGGGATGAAGCCCACTTGATCATGGTGGATAAGCTTTTTGATATGCTGCTGAATCCGGTTTGCCAGTATTTTATTGAGGATTTTTGCATCGATGTTCATCAGGTATATTGGTCTAAAATTCTCTTTTTTTGTTATGTCTCTGCCAGGCTTTGGTATCAGGATGATATTGGCCTCATAAAATGAGTTAGGGAGGATTCCCTCTTTTTCTATTGATTGGAATAGTTTCAGAAGGAATGGTACCAGCTCCTCCTTGTACCTCTGGTAGAATTCAGCTGTGAATCCATCTGGTCCTGGACTTTTTTTGGTGGGTAGGCTATTAATTGTTGCCTCAATTTCGGAGCCTGCTATTGGTCTATTCAGGGATTCAACTTCTTCCTGGTTTAGTCTTGGGAGAGTGTAAGTGTCCAGGAAATTATCCATTTCTTCTAGATTTTCTAGTTGATTTGCGTAGAGGTGTTTATAGTATGCTCTGATGGTAGTTTGTTTTTCTGTGGGGTCGGTGGTGATATCCCCTTCATCATTTTTTATTGCATCTATTTGATTCCTCTCTCTTTTCTTCTTTATTAGCCTTGCTAGCAGTCTGTCAATTTTGTTGATCTTTTCAAAAAACCAACTCCTGGATTCATTGATTTTTTGGAGGGTTTTTTGTGTCTCTATCTCCTTCAGTTCTGCTCCAATCTTAATTATTTCTTGCCTTCTGCTAGCTTTTGAGTGTGTTTGCTCTTGCCTCTCTAGTTCTTTTAATTGTGATGTTCGAGTATCAATTTTAGATCTTTCCTGCTTCCTCTTGTGGGCATTTAGTGCTATAAATTTCCCTCTACACACTGCTTTAAATGTGTCCCAGAGATTCTGGTATGTTGTATCTTTGTTCTCATTGGTTTCAAATAACATCTTTATTTCTGCCTTCATTTCGTTATGTACCCAGTAGTCATTCAGGAGCAGGTTGTTCAGTTTCCATGTAGTTGAGCGGTTTTGATTGAGTTTCTTAGTCTTGAGTTCTAGTTTGATTGCACTGTGGTCTGAGAGACAGTTTGTTATAATTTCTGTTCTTTTACATTTGCTGAGGAGTGCTTTACTTCCAACTATGTGGTCAATTTTGGAATAAGTGCGATGTGGTGCTGAGAAGAATGTATATTCTGTTGATTTGGGTTGGAGAGTTCTATAGATGTCTATTAGGTCCACTTGGTGCAGAGATGAGTTCAATTCCTGGATATCCTTGTTAACTTTCTGTCTCGTTGATCTGTCTAATGTTGACAGTTAGGTGTTGAAGTCTCCCATTATTATTGTATGGGAGTCTAAATCTCTTTGTAAGTCTCTAAGGACTTGCTTTATGAATCTGGGTGCTCCTGTATTGGGTGCATATATATTTAGGATAGTTAGTTCTTCCTGTTGAAATGATCCCTTTACCATTATGTAATGGCCTTCTTTGTCTCTTTTGATCTTTGATGGTTTAAAGTCTGTTTTATCAGAGACTAGAATTGCAACCCCTGCTTTTTTTTGTTCTCCATTTGCTTGGTAGATCTTCCTCCATCCCTTTATTTTGAGCCTATGTATGTCTCTGCATGTGAGATGGGTCTCCTGAATACAGCAGACTGATGGGTCTTGACTCTTTATCCAGTTTGCCAGTCTGTGTCTTTTAATTGGAGCATTTAGTCCATTTACACTTAAGGTTAATATTGTTATGTGTGAACTTGATCCTGCCATTATGATATTAACTGGTTATTTTGCTCATTAGTTGATGTAGTTTCTTCCTAGCCTCGATGGTCTTTACATTTTGGCATGTTTTTGCAATGGCTGGTACCAGTTGTTCCTTTCCATGTTTAGGGCTTCCTTTGGGGTCTCTTGTAAGGCAGGCCTGGTGGTGACAAAATCTCTAAGCATTTGCTTATCTGTAAAGAATTTTATTTCTCCTTCACTTATGAAACTTAGTTTGGCTGGATATGAAATTCTGGGTTTAAAATTCTTTTCTTTAAGAACGTTGAATATTGGCCCCCACTCTCTTCTGGCTTGTAGAGTTTCTGCCAAGAGATCTGCTGTTAGTCTGATGGGCTTCCCTTTGTGGGTAACCCAACCTTTCTCTCTGGGTGCCCTTAAGATTTTTTCCTTCATTTCAACTTTGGTGAATCTGGCAATTATGTGTCTTGGAGTTGCTCTTCTGGAGGAGTATCTTTGTGGCGTTCTCTGTATTTCCTGAATTTGAATGTTGGCCTGCCCTGCTAGGTTGGGGAAGTTCTCCTGGATGATATCCTGAAGAGTGTTTTCCAACTTGTTTCCATTCTCCCCCTCACTTTCAGGCACCCCAATCAGACATAGATTTGGTCTTTTTACATAATCCCATACTTCTTGCAGGCTTTGTTCATTTCTTTTTCTTCTTTTTTCTTTTGGTTTCTCTTCTCGCTTCATTTCATTCATTGGATCCTCAATCGCTGATACTCTTTCTTCCAGTTGATCGAGTCAGTTACTGAAGCTTGTGCATGTGTCACGTATTTCTCATGTCATGGTTTTCATCTCTGTCATTTCGTTTATGACCTTCTCTGCATTAATTAGTCTAGTTGTCAATTCTTCCACTCTTTTTTCAAGATTTTTAGTTTCTTTGAGCTGGGTACGTAATTCCACCTTTAGCTCTGAGAAGTTTCATGGACTGAAGCCTTCTTCTCTCATTTCGTCAAAATCATTCTCTGACCAGCTTTGATCCATTGCTGGCGATGAGCTGCGCTCCTTTGCAGGGGGAGATGCACTCTTATTTTTTGAATTTCCAGCTTTTCTGCCCTGCTTCTTCCCCATCATCGTGGTTTTATCTGCCTCTGGTCTTTGATGATGGTTACGTACTGATGGGGTTTTGGTATAGGTGTTCTTCCTGTTTGATAGTTTTCCTTCTAATAGTCAGGACCCTCAGCTGTAGGTCTGTTGGAGATTGCTTGAGGTCCACTCCAGACCCTGTTTGCCTGGGTATCAGCAGCAGAGGTTGCAGAAGATAGAATATTGCTGAACAGCAAGTGTACCTGTCTGATTCTTACTTTGGAAGCTTCCTCTCAGGGGTGTACTCCACCCTGTGAGGTGTGGGGTGTCAGACTGCCCCTAGTGGGGGATGTCTCCCAGTTAGGCTACTCAGGGGTCAGGGACCCACTTGAGCAGGCAGTCTCTCCGTTCTCAGATCTCAACCTCCGTGTTGGGAGATCCACTGCTCTCTTCAAAGCTGTCAGACAGAGTCGTTCGCATCTGCACAGGCCTCTGCTGCTTCCCCTGTTATTTTTTAGCTGTGCCCTGTCCCCAGAGGTGGAGTCTACAGAGACAGGCAGGTTTCCTTGAGCTGCTGTGAGCTCCACCCAGTTCGAGCTTCCCAGCGGCTTTGTTTACCTACTTAAGCCTCAGCAATGGTGGGCGCCCCTCCCCCAGCCTCGCTGCTGCCTTGCGGTTAGATCGCCGCAGACTGCTGTGTTAGCAAGTAGGGAGGCTCCGTGGGTGTGGGACCCTCCCGGCCAGGTGTGGGGTATATTCTCCTGGTGTGCCCGTTTGCTTACAGCACAGTATTGGGGTGGGAGTTACCCGATTTTCCAGGTGTTGTGTGTCTCAGTTCCCCTGGCTAGGAAAAGGGATTCCCTTCCCCCTTGCGCTTCCCAGGTGAGGCGATGCCTCGCCCTGCTTCAGCTCTGGCTGGTTGGGCTGCAGCAGCTGACCAGCACCGATTGTCTGGCACTCCCTAGTGAGATGACCCCAGTACCTCAGTTGAAAATGCAGAAATCACCGGTCTTCTGTGTCGCTCGCGCTGGGAGTTGGAGACTGGAGCTCTACCTATTCGGCCATCTTGCTCCGCCCCTTCAATCTTTCTTTTAATGTTGCTCATTAATATTTTGTAGATTACTTTCTATTATTATTCACAAGTATTTTACATTTTTGCTGCAATTTATTATGAATAAAATAAATTTCCATCACATTTTCTAACAGGCCATTGCTTATGTCTTAGGCTCTTTCCCCCAAAAGCAGATGCTGAGCAAGGATTCATGTGCAAGTAATTTATTAAGAAGTTGTTCCCAGGTAAAACCAGTAAAGGATTGGGGAAAAGGAAGAAAGAGAAGGTGTCAAAGACAAGCAAGGGTCGAATCTCAGACCTGCAAAAGATAACTTCGTCTTGATCCTGCAGGGAACTGTGGAGTGTCAGCTGAGAGTCATGGCAAGGAAGCTAGAACTGTCCTACCTCAATATGTGTCAATCAATGATAAATGGATGTACCCACAAAGTACACATTCCCAACCAATTCTGGATGTCCATTCAAGCAAAGTAGGCATCAGTAACCTGAAGGCTGTTACATAAAAACAAGTGCTACAAATGCTAACTTTTAGAGGCAAAAGCACACTAAAGGCTTGGCACATAAAAATAGTAAATAGAAAATATTAAGGGGGTCTTTGCAGAATACCCAAATTGTCCACTTCAGTCCAAGTCTTGAGCTTCTTAGATCCACTCCCATAATATATTAAGTCCACTGCATCCAAAACAGATTCTTCAAAATCGTGGCTGATCAGAACTTCTAAGGAAAAGCTTAGAAAAAAAAATCTGCATTTGGAAAAGGAGTGCAATTGTGATTATCTCCTGATGTGGTTTAAAATAATGCAGTCCTTTTCAAAGAACCATCACATTTTATATAGACCAACAGAAAGATATCAAAGAGGATGTGGACAGCATCACTGCCTTGCGTCTTTGAGGTCTTTCATGGGCTACAATTATTTCTGCAATTTCCAAAAGAGTACAATGTTATTTTGGGGTTCAATATTCTGCCTGTGAGAGCTGGCAGGGAGGGGAAATTCTGGCAGCTTTCACTTATCCTTTCTGTACTATTAACCCTCACTCCCTGGCTTAGAGAGCCAGTCTGAGGACACTGCCAATGTCAGTGCCAAGTAGGTCCATTTTAATTATACATTTAGGGTATAGAAACCCACACAGAGTGGGTCCATGCATTTACTGGACACTGGGTGATTCATACTTGGTCCACACCTTCATTTCTTATCTATTATAATTGCACATTGGTATTGTGAGTACCCCAAAACTTATGTCAGTCCCCAAAAGTGTGGCTATGCCATCTTCTCCAATGCGAAATCACCCTAATAATTGTCCTCATGTCACTTTTGACAAGGTCAGAGGAAGAGAAATGGTGGATTCCTATGGCAGTAGAGCAAAACTCTCCTTCAGTCAAGAGGCTTCAGTTCTGTAAACTGACTTAAGTCTAGAATGAGGGGAAAGGATGTGGTTCTTCATTGTGGTGACTCAAATCATGGATTTGACCTTTAACCTGAAAGTTTTCTTACTATGTATATCAAATAATGTTTTACTGGGTTGAACATTTACTTTATTTTAGGCACATGTGATTGACCTGATAGAGATCTCTCTCGGTAAAAACTTCAACCCTGGAGCACATTATACTTAATGTGCCCACCTAGCCTCTGGCAGTTAAATGTTGCATTATCTTTATGGAAAGCTCAACTGAATGATGGCATCTCCCAACATTATACCCGACCTACAGAGGGCATCCCCATATTTCAAGAAGATGGATATTCCCCTAACTAATGAAGTTTCTCAATAACTTAATGAAGGGGGCACCCTTTGGGCCCCTTTAGGAAAAAACAAACTGTGGGAAGAACTAGTTGCATGTGATAAAGCCATTTCAGTTTGCCTACTTTTCTAAACCTTTGGATTAATTCCTGTATATTACATGAGGGAAGTTCTTGTGTCTCAACATCACACTCAGGTAAAATGTTAGAGCCTCTTTCACCTGCCAAACTAGCACATGAAATTCAGACTCTGTTAGATGTACCTGCATCAATATATTTGGCTTTATCCATTTGTATGCATTTTGCAATTCATTTTGGAGTACAATCTACTTCCTTCCAAGTCACTTTGTACATATCCTCCTGGGACATGCTGAAAATTGACACTAATCATAAGATGCTAAACACAGGAAGAAGGGCTGCTTCCACTAGCAAAGAAAATTCAGAATGATTCAATTCAATGCTCAATATCATCCAAGTCTTCCAAAATATCTCTATTCCAAGTCTCAGGGTCCCACTCCTTCTCAATCAATGCCCTAACTTCACGAGTCACTTTAATGAAGGTGCAAACTCACCCTCGGCAATCCATACAATTAATTTTAGTTTCTCTTTTTTTTTTTTTTTTTCAGAGATATTATCATAGCACGTAAAGAAACAAGAGATAAATTTAGATTTTCCATAGGAATTAACTGTTTCTACTAATGGGACCTGTCTGAGAGTCCTATCACCTGAAAGTTTAAGGATGTGAGATATTTTATTTCTAAAAGTGCTTCCTTGCACGGAGGAGCAACCATCTCATGCTACAATGTTTTTAGTAATTATTGCAGTCGCAAGATTTAAACACAGCAGGCTTCAAGTGCACCACACACTTGCTTCACTGAGCACTTCACCACCATCAACTGCATATGAAAAGTTTGATAAAAATATGTCCTGCATATCATGACTTATTTGGATACCATTTCCTTTCAGTAAGGATCTGAGCACTGCATTCAAGCTTAGTTGAAAAGAAAACTGAACCAATCCCCAAATACAATACAAATGTTTGAAAAGACAAACACATACTGGGAGAAAACATTTGCAATGCATTTAACTATAAATGGTTAATATCTAGAATAGAAAAATGAATTTCAACAATTTATAAAAGAAGGACAAACAACAAGAGAAAATAAGCAAGGCACGTTAACTGCCAGTTGTACACAGGGAACTGGCCAAAAGATATGGTAACGTGATTTACTCAGCATTTGATATTTAAGTAGTAGTTCTCCTTATTTCTATTTTTTGACTTAAATGCAATTTGTTGATATTAATATGTCAATATTAAGTTCTTTTGGTTAACTTATTCTGGGTACTTTTACCTTTTGTCATCTTTTTTGGAATCTTAAGTTATTGGGTTTAACTTGCATATAGTTGATAATTTTTAACATAATCTGTAAATCTTTTTTCAGTGGTGAGAATCATCCATTTATATGTATTGTGATTATTGATATATTTGGAATCTTTCTATCATTTTATTTTGTGTTTGCTGTTTGTCCTGCTTTTATAGCATATTTTATTTCCATATACGTTTGTCTAAGGTTAATTTCTCTTCTTTTCTTTTCTCTCTTCTTTCATAATTTATGCACCCTATTTCTATTTTTCTAATGGTTTTCCTGAAAATTTTAATATGAAAATGAAATTAGCATTTTCTTTTTCTACTCTTTCAAACAACAAAAGAGACCTTACTATACTTTAACCCTGATCAACTCCAACTTATCTTTCATGATATTGTTGTGCAGCATTTTATATCTGACTTATTTAACACAAAATTAGACATTATTGTTTTATATGTTCAATATATGTTCTATACGTTTATTTATCTTGTTATATTTTATATTCCTTAGCATGTGAGGTTCTTTTTTCTCCATTTGATATTGCATCTCATAGTCTTCCTAGGATAATATTCTTTCGTTTTGAAGTACATCCTTTTCAAGGTATTTTAGTGAGTGTCTATTAGAGATAAATTGAGTTTTTATTTGCTCTAATGTTTTTCACCATCATTCTTGAAAAATTATAAAAGTGCCAGATTATTTTCTCTCAACACTTAGAAAGATTCCTCTACTGTCTTCTGGCTTCTATTGTTAAGAAATTTGCTGTCAATTTTATACATGTGTAGTCTCATTTTTTTCTGTGGCTTTTTAGACATCTCTCTACCTTTGGTGATCTGTTAGAAAACAATGATGAATTTCTGTATAGATTTCATCTTTGTTATATCTGCTTAAGACTTATTTAGGTTTCGTCTATGGATGGAATTAGGGCCATTATCCTTAGCAAATTAACACAGGAACAGAAAATCAAATACTGCATGTTCTCACTTATAAGTGGGAACTAAATGATGAGAACACATGTATACATAGCAGACAGCAACACACACTGAGGCTTTTCAGAGAGATGAGGGTAGGAGAAGGGAGAGGATCAGGTAAACTAATGGGTATGAGGCTAAATTTCTGGGTCATGAAATAATCTGTACAACAAACCCCCATAACACAAGTTTAACTATGTAACAAACCTGTACTTGTACCTCTGAACTTAAAAGTTATAAAAGAGTCATTTATGCTTCTTTAATACAAAGATTAATGCCTTTGATTGATTAGGAAAAATCTTAGGCTTTACCTATTTAAAAGGATCCTCTCTCCCCTTGTCTCAATTTTTTTTTCCTAAATGTCCTATTAGATATATGTTCAATTATATTTTTCATTACAAGTTGTTTTTGGTTTCTTTATAAAATGTTTTTATTGCATATCCTTATTTTTCATATTTTCCATTGCAATTGTTCTCATTCAGTGGGCTAATTTCGTGTATGTTTTAATTTTGATTGTGAATTTATATCCAGTATAACTTTTCTGTGGAATTTCTACCAGGCCTAGAAAAGGCTACAACTATTTTCAGAAGATTTACATTTTCCTTCTAATGTAATTCAGCATCTTATTTCATGATGTTTATTTTGTTCTTTCTTTCTGTTTGTCTTTTGCTATGCATGCTATAATTCTGTTTGCTTTTGGAGGAACTTAAGTTCATGCCTCAGCTTGAGTTTCCCTAATCCACAGAAATAGTTTAAATTGGAACACCAAACCAATGTGGTTACACACTCCCAGAACCTTTTTATTGTTCGCCCACTGAAAGTAGTAACTAAAACAAATAAGTATTTTTGTATTCTACCTTTCTTCCTAAAAGGTTTTTCTTTTGTTGTTTTTGTTTGTTTTGCTTAGCTTTTTTCCATCTACTCTTTTATTAATATTTTAGCCCTTTTAATTTTCAACTTTCTTCAAGAGCTTCATTTTCAACCTCTCTCTTTTTGCCTAGGTCCAAGGCCTGGTCTCCTGGGAAAGCTTCCTGTTTTTCTGAAACTATTCTGCTGGGTAGTTATAGATTTCAGTTCTATTTCCCAATCAGTTTGCTAATTCTATTTTTTGTTTTGTTTTTTGTTTTTTTTTTTAACTCACAAAGATCCCCTTACATTATAGTGAATACATTGAAAAAATAATGGCTTTACTTTATCCACATAGAAATGTGCATTGTAGTGAGGCTTTTCCAGACATGTATTCTGCATTATTGCCAGAAAAAGCAACCCTGCAATTTTAATAAGTTCATCTTTGATTCAAGAGTTCCTTAGAGGATAACTTTTAATTTCTAAGAAGTTGTGAGTATTATTGTTTGATTTTGAGTTTTATTCAAGCGTTATTCTAAACTATGACCTACACATTTCCCAAACTGGGGAATTTATTGGAATTTCTTGTATGGCCTACTGATACAGGAGTGCTGGGAAGGGAAGAGGGTGGTGCGTTTAAATGACAGAAGGGGAGAAGAGAAGTGCTGGTTAGAGGAGGGTGTGGTCTCTAGCTAGGACCTAGGTGAGGACAGGCACTCCTGCCTTCAAACCCAATGTTGAATTTTCCAAGACCACTCTGGCCCGCCACACCCCATCCTGGGCCTAGAAATATAAACCGAGATCCCAGTGGGCAGACACAAAAGCGGCTGGACGTCGTGAGGAAGATCCATCGGCAGAAGACACAGGCGGCTGGACGTTGGAGGGGCGCACACCAGCAGAAGAGCACACTATAGACACCGGCAGGCGGGCAGGCTATCAACAGGGGGAACTATGCGGAGTTTGGATAGTGTAGTCAAAGGAGAGTCCAGACCTCAGAGAGGCCTCCAGGGGAAAACCATCTCCCAATGGCTCCCCCATCTGCTGAGAGCGACTTCAGCTCACTAAAATCCTACGCTTATTCTCCTAGCCCAGGTGTGATCTGATTCTTCCAGTACACCAAGGCAAGAACCCAGCATATGGAAAGCCCTCTGTCCTTGCGACGAGGTAAAGGGTCTAATTGAGCTGGTTAACACAAGCCTATAGACAGCAAAACTAAAAGAGCACCCTGTAACACACGCCCAGTGGGGCTTGAGGAGCTATAAACATTCACCCTTGCACACTGCCATGAGGTCGGAGCCCCACAGCCTGCCCGTCTGTACACTCCCCTAGAGGTTTGAGCAGTGGGGCACTGAAGAAGTGAGCTAGTTCCCCCGTCGCACACCCTGAGAAGGGCACAAGGGAACTTTTTCCGTTTCCTTACTACTGTATCATCAATTTGATAAACATTTTAAGAAAAATGAAAAGGATGAAACCTTTTTAAAGAAAGAAATGTCGATTGTCATTCTAATAATTAAATCTATTATATTATGTATGCTTACTTATGTTATGTCTAATCACCTGTCAAAAATTCAAAGTGGTGATAACATGTCCTGAAATGATTGCATTGTTTTACTTTTTTTCCTTCTTCTCTAGCAATTTCTGTTCTGTATATGTCAAAACCATGTTATTTGCTCCTTGGAGTTTGATTCTATTATATCTTCAGTATGGATAATAACTTTTATCTTTCTTCCCTTTGCTGGTTTTGTTTTGGAATTATGTTTAATGAATATCAATAGTCTCACTCCTTTATTTAGTTCTTGTTCGCTGAATATACCTTTGTCTATCCTTTTATTGTTTACTTTTTGGTTATTTTTGTTTTGGGGTAACTCTTGTGTATAGTGCATATTTCGATACATTGGAGTTGCCACATTTTAACTTTTGTAATTTAATAGTGAGTTTAATCTTTAAATTTATCGTTGTATCTGAAATATTTAATCACATGAATATCACTGTATTTCATACACGGTTTATTTTGTGGTTTCTTTCTGTCTCCTTTGACTAGTTTTTCCCTATATGGATATTTTGTTTGCTTGATTTCTATAGCAGTTTAGAAGCTACCGTGTTTTATGTTTCTACTGATTACTTAAAAATTTAATATTTAAAATGTATACTGTAATATATATGTTTAAAAATGTCTACATCAGTACAGAAGTGTTATCTATTGACTTCCTCCTATGACAGATGAGAAATGAAGCATGCTTTACTTCCTCTACCCAAGCCACCAACCCAAACCCACTTGTTAGTTTTAATAAACAATATTCTGGAGTATTAGGTTCAATTCAATATTAATTTATACAATGTATCTTTTGGTTTATAATTGTTTTTATATTTACATGAATTTTTATAGCTGTTGATTAAATACAACAATGTTCAAATAGTTTCAATGCTTACCAGCTGTATACTATAGCTTCCTCATTTTTGTGATATCTATTTTAATCTCGTGTTTCATGAAATATTTTTTTCAAAAGTGAATGTAGACAGTGTATTTTCTGAGAATCGTCATGTGATAAAAGAACTTTCTGTTGTCAAAGCACAGGACCAATAATTTGGCTGGGTATAGGGTTTTTCAGTGCTAACATTTTCTCTCGAAAAACACTATTCTATTTTTTTCCATGGTACATTTAGTAATGAAAGGACAATTCTGATGCCAGTGTTTAAATAATTTTGTATTTTAATGTGATTTTAAAACTATCAGATCAGAGATCCAATTGTCTTGAGGGAAACAGTGAGGGTATCAGAACCCTGCATACCAGCCTTTGCCTCTCTTCCATTTCTTCTGCTGTCTTCTCTTGCAAAACAAACAAGCCTTCGCAGGATGAGGCTTTTACTATACACATAGCTGCGCACACCAGAGAGAAGGCGTGGTGCCACTGGGGCGGGCCCACCTATGTCATCCTTTATGCTATCAACTCTGTGCTTAATTTGAAAACTGTCTATGCTAGAAGGAATTTCATCAGTCCTCTAATTCTACTGGTGACACCCAGAATAATACGTTCAACAAAGAGAAAAGCAATCCAAGTTGTCTGCCCCCTGAAAACTATAAGTCTGCTTTGCCTCCATCTTTCACTTCCTGGTTTAGGTAATGAAAACTATTTTATTCCCCATTCCCAGTCTTCCATATTCATGTATACTTATGAATCCAACTTTTGCTCTTCATAAAAGGAGATGCGTGGCCCAGGCTCTAGTCTTGCACTAGTAACACAAAGCAAAAACTCCTTAGCATAAAAGCAGATCACACAGATCCATGGAATACCTTCCGAATGGGTCTATTTTGACTTTTGCTAAACTACACTTTGGTTTTCTATGCCATCTGCCTTTCTGAAAGGAAGCCATTCTATGAAACTCACACATTTATTTGTGATAAGATATTGGTGACGGTAGTGTTAATTATGCTGCACAGTAAGGCTATCGCCTACGGGTCCAGCTTTAACCTAGATTTTAAAACCTATCTTTTCCTTAAGCAGATACATTTTAAATCCTGTTCTTGTGTTGTGTCTTAACCTTCAATTTTACACTATTGTCTTGTAACTCAATTTTAGTAACTGAATCATGCTCTAGTAAGGCTATATCTTTAGTAGCAGGTCTTTGTTCTGTCTTGTCCTTACAGTCTTCCTGGGTGTTAGGGTACTTTCCATAAACTCAAAATTCTATGATAGTATGGTTTCTACCTGCTGCTAGAGGGACTGCCCTGAGATTAGCCCTTCCTGGCCTGTATTTCTGAACTTACCGTTCTCCATGCACTTCTTGCTTATTGGCTGCAGCTTTCATCAGAGCCTGCTCATTTCCTACCAAGTGCCCACTGCAGGGGATTTCCCACCAAGTGCCCATTGCAGGGGATTTCCCAGATACTTTGTCATAACTCAGTGGACTTAATATGTTCCTAAGAACTTACATTCTTAAGTCCAGCCTGTTCTGCCATCCACCAAACCCTCAGTTCTAATATCACACTTATTTTTTATTTTTTATTTTTTACCAGAACTAAGGCAATTTTCAATTATCTGGATTTGCCTATGGGTATCTAAAATTTTATGCAGCAGCAATAAGTATTTGCAAAGACATTAACTCAATATGCCATAATGTATCAGGGGTGGTTTTTCAGGCTCATTTCCAGTCATCTGATACTCAAATCCAGTTATCTGATACTAAAATCCAATTTGCTAAAATTGAGATGGTGCCTACTCCACACCAAATGTTTTTACCTGCTTTCAGCAATTGACTTGTGCTTAGACAAATGTTTTTCATTTTCCTTAATGATTCTCACAAAGGAAACGATAAGTGCTATTCTTCACCACTGAGTAACACAAATAAGCAAGAAACAAAAAAGTAGCTCAATCTCTTTTGTTTACCCCTAAGTAAACCTTAACAATATTTCGACAAGACTTTCCCAGTACGTGGAAATTTATTGTTATTTTTATTGTATTTAAGTCAAGAAATGTCTATAAAACCCTGGAGGGATGAAATTTTTCAGAAATTCTCTCTGAATAGTCCCTTTAGAAAGTATGAATTGAAAATATTTGAATCTGATAATAAAAAGATAAAACAATCTGACCCTTTCAATAAGCAATTGTTTTGTTTCCATGTTAGTCATTTTATCTTCTTGAATCTTGAGCTTATATGATGACTTTGCACATAGTTACTTCTATTTATCAGTGAGCATTTATTGAGTGCCTTGTACCAGTAAGATCCTTTGTTAAAGACTTCATTTATGCAACCTCACTCCATTTCACATTAGACCTCCAAGACAAGATCATCATCACCATTTTCTAGATGAGAAAATCGACCCAGATAGCTTCCTAATGCCTTTCACTGTCAAATGGAACTCTAACACAAGCATTCTGGATAGGTAAGGAAAAGAGACCCGATGACTAATATGGAAATATTGACCTGGAGCATAGTGATGCTGTAAAAAAAATATGTTTTATTTTATTTAAAAATAAAACCTCCAGGCACTGTTCTATTTTTTAGTTAGTGGGCATAATTTGTAAAGAGTAACTCATTTGGTCTTCATGACAACAGAAGTAGTATTATTATCTCCATTTTAGACAAGAGAAAACTGAGGTACAGAAAAATTGAGTAACGTGCTCAAGACAGGAGGTGGTGAAGCAGAATTTCGGATCCCAGCAGGTAGGCTTCATGGTTTATCCTTGTCTTCACCATGCTAAAAACAATGTTAGGATAACATAGGCAAGTCTGTGCATATTGATAACCAGTCATAATATTTCTTCATAATCTTTCCCACAGATTTGAGAATTTTGAATTTCACATGTAGCTCCCCTGATAAAGAAATCAATGTTTTATGAACCTTTGTCAGGTCTTTTAAAATGTATAGTGAAGGATAAAAATCATTGACTGGTAAAGGAAGTTAAAATGAATGTTCATAGTGCTTTCTCCTTTGGAAAAGATACTTGCTAAGAAATGCATTATTCATTTGGGGGATCATAACAAAGCTGGGACATCTGAATGGAATGTATTCATAGAATTATTGAATTTGAAATACAAAATGTAAAAAAGAGAACACTACCCATAAGTTGTTTTCTGCAGAAAAAATTTAAATCACCCTAGTTTTAAATCTTATATTCATACATCTTCAGCAATAATGAAGTTATTTATTTGTAAATAAGTGAAATACACCCCATCTCATGATATGGACTATTAAAGGCGGCACCAGGATACATGTTTTAAATTTTATTTGATTCATTTAGATTTTGCATTTTTGTATCTCCCTGCTGTTCCTTAGGAATTTATTTCTTGGATCTCTTTTCAGTTAGTGTCTGCCCCCTGTGGTAAGCTGAGGAGGCAGCAGTCAAATGCCTGTGTTCCTGCAGGTTACAGTGTGTGTGAGGGCCTCTGCAGTTCAGCCCTGAGCCAACCCTCTGGTTTTCTTAGAAGGTGTGGCAGGTTCAGTGCAGGACTAGGGGAGGGGAAAACAGCAGTTGAGATGCCCCCTGAAGGGAGCTACAGCATGGCAGGGCCTGACACTGGCATCGTTTTGGAGCATCTGTGATTGCAGCTGGGAAACACGCTTGCCCAGGAAACAATCACGATGGAGTAGAGAGGCTTGCTGTTTCCTCTTTGTGTCTGGGAGACCACATTATTGCTTAGGCTTTTAAGGTTTGAAGGGAAGTGAGCTCATTTGACCTGGCAGAGACCATAATTTATCAATCTGTCAGATACAAATTTGTTAGAGAGTGGCTGTGCTCTGTAGAAAAACATAAGTCAAAATGGTGACTTCATATATTTAATATTTTGCTTTATTTACAAATAGCATGTTAATTATCCACAGAGAGATATACATCTAGTTAAAATGCACAGTTATGCTAACACCAAATAGAAAGTATTTTTCTTTATTCCCAATGCTGACATTCTGGCAATGTCTTTACTACAGTTTTTTGTTAACACATTGAATACGTCTGTAAGCAGCCTGGAGAAAATAAGAGGTTAAAGGAAGTGAAGAAAGATGGAATGTATTAACACTGACTCTGAATGAATATATTTCACCTCTATTCATTGCTTATAATTCATTTTTTTCTGTTGTGACAACATCCTAGTTATGGAAATACTGCTGACTTCAGCTTAGAAATGGAAATTTAAATACCTGACTTTAGTCAAGTGTGTTGGGAAGAAGCAGGACAGCTCGCAGCCTTGTCAAGCAATGGAAGGCAATATATCAACTGAGCAGTTATGAGTCCTGGATCCACTCCCAGGTCTCTCACTCATCTGCTCCATGGCCTTGGGTAATTTGCTTAACCTTTGTGTCTGACAATTTCCACAGCCACAAAATGGGGTTGATTACATTACTGTGTGAGAAAACTTTCAGATGTTTTAAAGTGGGGTACAGAGACAACAGATAAACACAGTGATCCCAGGGACTGCTCCTCCCCAGATCATCCTGTTAAGTGCTTTTACCACACAAAAAAGGAGGGGGTTGAGGGGACACAGGGAAACTTTTGGAGATAATGGATATGTTTATTATCTTGATTGTGGTGATAGTATTGTCAATGTATACATACCTCCAAATACATCAAACTTCACACATCAAATGTGCAGTTTTTTACTTATCAATTATATCTCAATAAAGCCATTTAAAAGAGGAGAGACAGAACTCAGTAAGCTATGAGGAAACATGAATGGGAAGGATACTTACAAGATGCTAGACATTTAAAAGGTGAGATGTTCTAAGAGATCCAAAACTCATCAATGAGGGCAACCTGCTTTGTAGGGACTTGCTCTGCCTGCAGGAAACAGTTGGATAATTTCCTTCCTTCCCCTTCCACACCCACATAATATTAGTGAAAAAAAAAATTTTGGAAGACTTGATTTTCCTAGGGGGAATATTAAGTCATAGATGAGAAGAAGAAAATATGACCTCACAATATTATACCCACTCTATATGTCATACATGTGTAAAGCAACAAGCAGTCATTCTCAAACATGAAAGATATCAAGGATTCTAGAACCCAAAGACCCTTCTCAACATTTATCAAGTTAAGCAATACAACAAAACGAATAAATACAAAAAGGAGATGTGTCAGCATTGAATTTATGGTTACGAAAAAGAATATGAGTTTTATAAATTGGACAATATAAAAACACAACTTAAGAAAAATTGAGACCTAAGAGAGGAGGTTGTGAAGTATAATTATATTTGCAAAGCATGCTGTCAATCAATATTGTCCAAAATTAAAATATAAAGTTAAAATAACACAATTACTCAAACTTCAAAAAAAAGCATAAAAACAAGATTATTATTTCATAGCTATTAATTAAAATGATGTAGCATCTATAGTATGATATAGTATGATTTGATATACAAAGACCCAACATGTGATCCCACAAAACCATGACACACAGCTGATTAAATCTTTGATTTTCAACCATAAAACATACAAAGCTGCCTACTTACTTACGCCTTCCCTTTTAGAATCCATATATTTGGGAGCTCCCTCTGGTGGTTGAATAAAATATAATTTTCATATTAGTAATGCTAAAAATTTTTAAATAAAATAAAAAGCTATGATCTACATTGAAATTACTTCCTGTAGAATATGAAAGTCTTCTTATTTTTAAGATATGATACCCATTGTGGTATGGTGATGACAGTGATTGAGGATGATGATAAAAAGAATTCTTATTATTCAACTCTTGACTCGTGTTTATTGCCACAATAGTAGATAACACGGTTGGAAACAACCTGGCAAAACAAGCAGATAAGGCAAAATTCATTAGAAACAAATCATATATTTTAAATAGTGCAAAATTTAAAATTAAACTCCAGAAAGTAAAACGGAAATTGAGAAAACATACTGGGACTCACAAACAGTACAAAGTATAACATATATTCCAAAGTATAACAAACGACAAACAAACAGGGCATCAAAACAAGGAAGGTACTACATAATAACATTTTCATTATTACAACAAATGTGTCTCAACAACTTATTGTTTTACCTAATTCTTCTGTCTATTCTTCTGCAGAGTAGTAAGCAGAATGAAGTATTTCAGTGATACATTTCTTAACCCTAAAATCTCCTGGGGGAATCCTAACGTGCAGCCTCTGTCCTTTAACTGGATCAGGTCTTGTCATTGCCTACAGGCCTCTACCATTACTACCTAGGACCAAGTACTCACACAATGATGCCAGGAAGTACTTTGCCATCGCCAAGCCCTGGTGATTGATCCTCTAAGCACAGGATCTGATTTTCTCCTGAAATGCTGACTTCCACTCCATAGTCTGCCCTGTCTCTTTGCCTAACACTTTGTTTCCTGCTAAGATTTGAAGAATTTTCTGAACTCTGGGTCACGCGTCTAGTCCAGAGACCATATGTAGGTACAGTCCCTTTCTTTTTGCGTTGGTACCATAGGATGAGGGTCCTGCTATCAAGGCTTAGCTCTCTAGGAAAGACTGACAGCCTGGCACCACCTTTCGAAACATGCTGTGAATCACACTTTTTGTGCCTCCACTTGTAGGATGGTATCACTTGGTGTGCATACCTCCAGAGTTAGGAATGAGAGGGATTCAGTATTTCAGTTATTCCGGTCACAACTGAACACCCTCCAGTGGGGCAGTTTTGACAGTGAGGTCAGTGTTCTCAATCAGACTCTGGCAGAATCCCCAGATTCCAACATGACCTTAGCCAGCCTAATGCCAAAGAGTCAATTGGGATACCTGCATCCAACCATGTAACTCCAAATTATTTCTACCACAACAACATTGAGAGTTAGTATGAGAAAAACATGCTACAAACTGTAAAGCCAATGTACAATACATATTAACAGCAATTAGCTTTGCATATCCATTAATACAGTCCTATCAGATACATTGTGTGTTAAATAGAATCTGTGGGTCTTCCTGAGATTCTGAATATCATGACTGAATGTTGATTTTCAAACAAAATGCACTAAATCCTGAAGCAGCCAGTGGCAGAGCTCACTCCCAAATAGCCAGTCAAACTGACTATCAAAGCAGTAGCATTTGGTAGATGTAGGTAAAAGGTGCTTTGTTGCAACATGTTTTCCAAAGAGAAAGTGTGAAACAATAAGATTCTGTCATCATTTTGACATTTTTACCGTATCAGAGAATATCTGCCAATCAAAATAAATAAGGGGCAATGGAGAATTAGCATACAATGGGGAATTAGCATACAAAGTTCTACTTGGCTTTGTATTTCTGATGTCTGCAAAAGACTATGCCCTAATGAAATCTGTACAAAGGGGTTGTGCCACGTCACAGTTTAATGTAATGGGCTGCTAATATATATGCACAATGCTCTTCTTTTTCTGGCTAGATGCACTTAGGTTAGTCAAAGTGTAGAACAAGTCTGCCCTTAATCACAAAGTTTGCTAAAATGCAATTAGGTAGAAAAGTCAGTGTGCCTTTATGCCTTTAAAAACTGAGATTGGCATCTCCGCAGTAGATGTGTGCATACATGTGTTCACATCTATTTTTCAGTATTGTCTGATTTCATCCTCACAGGCCATTCATTTCAGCCACCTTATAACTTTTCCTATATACAAAATTCTTTAGCCCCTAAAAACAAAAAACAAACAAACAAAAAAACTTTTGTGGAAAATGTGGCCTAATGGTTTTTGTTAACACGAACTTATGCAAACAGAAATTGTCTTCTAAAAATTTTCACATTCCATTCACAGAAAAATATAGTAGCCAAATGAGTGCCTTCATCAGGACTACTGGTACAAGCATCAGATTTTCTCCTAAATCATATTCTCCACCAAGAGCCAAGTGACACATCCTACTGTGCAGCCTCACAACACACGTGACTCAAAGCCATGTCTCAGCAATATTACCAGTCACCACATTGGGCAATTAGGGGGCTGCTCTTGATTTATCAAAACTATGAATGTTTGCTGCTTCAAGGTGGAGAGTTCTGCTGCTTTAATTCACAACCTTTATGGGCTACAGCTCATATGGTGTCTTAGTTCATTCTGTGCTTCTATAACAGCATATCTGAGACTGAAAAATTTGTAATAAACAGAAATATATTTTCTTAAAGTTCTGGAGGTTGAGAAGTCCAAGATGAAGAGGCTGGCACCCAGTGAGAGCCCTCTTGCTGCATCATCCTATGGCAGGAGAGCAAAAGAGCACTCAGGTGGGAGAGAGGAAAGGAGGCCAACCACATCCTTTGATCAGGAATATACTCCTGAAATATAACCACACATGAAGGCAGATCCCTCATGGCCTAGTTTCATCTTACAGGTCCTACCTCTCAACACCATTGCATCGGGATTGTTTCTAAGAAATGAACTTTGGGGGACACGTTCAGATCACAGCGCATGCTAAATAGCAACAACAAAGACATTCTAGTCCCAGGTCAATTTCCAACAGAGTAGTTAAAACTTTTTCCCTTTTCCTCCCACTTGAGAGATGATGTCAGAAATCAGTGACAACGACATCATACTAAGCATAACCTAGAACATGTTACATTTTGTATTTTATAGAATCATATAATATCACAAACTTAGAAATATTAGTAACTTGCAACATATCTCACAATGATTCACAATACATCCGTATATTACAACAGCATGTTTTAAAAGTGTTGGTCTATAAGTTTCATTGTAAAGCAGTGGGATTTTTATAGCACTTTACACGCATTCCTCATTCAATTCTCACAATATCCTTATAAAGTAACAGGTGAACATACCATTTCCCTAGTATTAAAATTTCCTTTCACACATTTATGGGATCATGAATTAAGCATGGGCCAAATATTTGCTGCATGGATACAGGAGAAGGGAGGCAGTGATTACTTTTATAATTACATTTGCAAGGCTAACATTTAGAAGACTTTTTATTTCTTCTTAACTGCTTCACCTGTAATTAGGAAATGATGCTGTTATACCAGTAGTTTTTGGTGTTTGTTATGCTAACTTATTTTTCCATTCTCATAATTTATAGAAAAAATAAAGGCACTAAATTAAATAAGTTATAGGAAATACTGCATATTATGTCTGTCACAATGTTCTTTTGCATACTCATGGTGTTGAAAAGTCCTTCAGTAAGAAACAACAGACACTGGGGTCTACTTGAGGGTGGAGGATGGGAGGAGGGAGAGGAGCAGAAAAGATGACTACTGGGTCCCGGATTAACAGCTGGGTGATGAAATAATGTGTAAAACAAACTCCCGTGACACCTGTTTACCTGTGTAACAAATCTTCATATGTAACTCCAAACCTAAAATAAAGGTTAAAAAATTAAAAAAAATAAATAAATAACAACCAAGCTCTATATCTGAAAAAAAAGTCCTTCAGTAAAGAATTACATTGAATTTTGTTTCACTTCCGTTATTAACATTTTTTTGACCATGGAAATTTTGCTCCTATAAATGCTGTTAACATGATTTGGAACTGACTTCTGTAGAACATACTTTGAGAACTGCTACATGAAATGTTAACTGTCTCAGGGTTCAAACAATCAAGCATCCTATAGATGTTTTACTCACTTGTTTTTACATAAAATAAAAAATAAGTTTCTTCTTACGAGAATTTCTTATAAAAGATTCCTCCAAGAAACTGAGAGATAACCAAAAATAAATACAAATGAGAAAGAAAATGTTCATCAATTCTAAAACCAGTAAATACTGCCAATGATACACAAGTTGAGCATCCCAAATCCAAAAATTCAAAATCCGTAATGCTCCAAAATCTGAAAATTTTGAGCACTGACATGACACCATGAGTGGAAAATTTCACACCTGAACTCATGTGATGGCTCACAGTCAAAGCACAGACGCACAGCATACAGTTTACCAAGCACCCTCAAGAGAAAAAAGACCCCCCAGCCCGCTTCTGCTGCAATATATCTTTTCTGAGCACATCATGACAGTTACACCAAACAACCACAGATTGTTCATATGAATGGCTGAGATAGTGACACCTTTGCTTGCTGATTTAATGTACACAAATTGTTTCATGTACAAAATTACTAACAATAATGTATAAAATTACCTTCAGTCCACGGTCATGGGGTGTGTATGAAATATCAATGAATTTTGTGTTTAGATTCAGGTCCCATCCCCAGGATATCTCATTATGTATATTCAAATATTTCAAAATCCAAAGAAAACCTGAACTCTGAAACGCTGAGGTTCCAAGCGTTTCAGATAAGGGACACTTACTTTGTATCACAACTTTCTGGCAGGAATCTCTGCTAGATACAGTAAATTTGAATCAGCATGAAGAAAAACACCAGATTGATATGCAACTTCCCTTCCTGAAAATGTGCAGTTTTCAGGGAAGTAATTAGAGCAAATTCTGACACTTCTCACTAACAGTAAGTAATTGCAGAACAGGCTGGAAGTACAGGCAGCTTTGGGGGAAATGGGTTTCTGCCATAGACTGTTGTTGTCCCAAGCTAATCAAACTCAGGAAAATGGACAACCACGCCTCAGTACATTGTTATTGTTTGTTTCTTCACTGATGCCGCTCTTCTTAAAAGTAACATATTTTCTCCAATGGGAGAAAGGGATCCTCAGAATCTAGAGACAATGGGAAAGGGATGGCAATGGGAAAGGGATCCTCAGAATCTAGAGACTTTTGAAGCAAGGCTGAACAATTTTCACAGATGTAAATGTTAATATGCAAGAAACAGGAGAAAAAACATAGCCTCAGCACACTGAAAGCCGATAGGCCTGAAGGCTTTTATCCAACCTGACTTCTAATCTAGTTAACACACCTGAATAATCCAAAATCAAAGGCATACTTCTTAGTACCTTCAACCCAGGCTACACACAACCCACTCCCCTCTTCTCCTCCTAGCTCCCTCCACCAACCCACACACACTGGAACTCACACAACACACTAGAACTGAAATTTAGTGCAATCTTTCCCAGCAAATATATAGAGAAAAAATGCAGAAATAAAGTTTTTCATGGCCATAAATCTTCTCCTACCTGCCCAGGTGCAGCGTAACTGAATTTATATTTAAATTTGAAGGACGAATTAAAATGGCAGCCAGGTAAACAGGAGAAACCATGAATGATCTATCCATGCTATTTTTGGAACAAAAAGTGTCTTGTACAGTCTTTGTTCAAAGATGAGTACAAGCAAAAAAAAAGAAAATGTTTTAAAAATACAGCAGAAATTGCAACATGGGAAACAGATTAAGCATATTCTTTGCAAATAGATTAATTTCAGGAAAAAGGAGAAAATTTTAAGGAGGAACTGTAGTGTCAAGGCATACAATAATACAAAGTTATACAATAATACAAACTGTCATACAATTATCATATAATTTCCCATTTTTCAAGTTCTCAGGAAAGCTATTAACTCTGTGTAAAGTATTGAACCCCATGCATATAAGTTTAAAAATCTGTTTGAAAGACATTTTTCTTAGAAAAATATAAGTGAACCAAAATAAATCAATAATAAAAGAAAGCCGACAAAGCTATTATAGAACAACAAGTGTTATAGAAGAATTCTTTCAGATTTCAAGGAATTTACTTCTGTGAGCTCAGAGGAAGAAGGAAGGCTTCACATAATTTTATACAAAATCCATGTAACCCCGAAGCAAAACTCAACCAAAAAAACCTACAAATAATAAAACCCCAGACCCATTTCAACATAAATTTAACAGTAAAATTTAGTAATAAGATGTTAATATTTGTAATCCATTGCTGTACTGAAATTCTATTAATGATCAACTGATGTTCATTGCAAAATATAAAAATGGTTTAATGCTAGAAGGTTTGTTAATATAATTTATCCCATAAATAGACTGAGGAAAAGAATCTGTAGTCACCATATGTTCTAAAAAGTCATCAAATGCCTATTCAACTTTTTTAAAAAACTTCTTAATAAAGACCTTTAGCATATTTTTTAAAGAAAAAAAACTTAACAGCCAGAAATTTTCTCTCTCACCATTACTATTAATATTCTTCTAGGAAAGCTAGTCAAAGGAATCACTAAAAATGTTTTCTAAGAATATTATGCATAAACCATCAAAAGGACTCAAATTCTGTTAAATTTTAACAAAATTTTAATAAAGACTCAAAATTTGTTAAATTTTATTTGTAGACAAAATAGTTTGCTACATGAAGAAAACAAGGATATTGACTAAAAGTAACTTAAGATAGAGTGTTCAGCGAAGACAATCAGTTAAGAAATTAATATTTTTAAATGGAGCTTTTCTATAATAAATAAACAACTATTTAAAACAAAACAAAGATATTTCATTCACAATAGCAACTGTTATATGGTAGCCTTACAGACATGAAATGTTACTAGGGAGAGATAGGACTGGATGTGCTTTCTTCCTTCACTTTTTTATTGTCTAGATTTCTATATATTTTTTTAAATGTGTTAATTTTATTAACAAAAACAAAACATATTATCAAAAACTAAATACCTATTTTCCTTAAAAATTAAAAAACTAAATACATTAAGATAATAAAGATTAACTTCAGATAATTACCTTTTCGTGCTAAAAGTCTTTAGAAGACATCTAACTCAAGCCTGCATTTTCAAGTAAGAAGTTCAGGGCTTTACTGGTTACAGGATTTCTTTAAGGTTTCTAGGCAATGGCAAAACCAGGATTAAAACTCAGGACTTCTGACTTTGAGTCCACAGTTTCTTTATATTTTCCTGACTTCTCTTACGCGTTCTACTCCTCATTATATTTATAAGAGTAATTCTTAGCTATTCGTGATCTTTCTTCAATCTGACTTAGATTTTAGAGTATTAATGAAACACTCATTCAACTCACACTAATATGTTGAACTTGGAATCAAGATCCGTCAGTGAGTATTTAGGGATTCCGTGGAGCTTGGCACTGCAGAGTCTTGCATTTAGCTTTGCTCATCTGGCACTGACTATTCCTCCACAGCCATAAGGCGTTTATTTTCTGCTAAGTTGATAAAAGTAAAAATGGGAAAATGCTCCTCTTTCCGGGGGCTCCTCTAGCCCTCACTTTCTTTCCTGTTCACATAAGAACAGAATAGGTACATTTCCTACACATTCACAAAAGTATATATCCTTCTTGCCCATTCATTAAATATCCAGAATAAAAGGTTTTTATGGCCAGATGCTATCTATTGCTTATTTTTAAAAGTTTACATTAACTTATAATCAAGTCTCCATAATTCCAATCCACAAACTTGATTCAGAGACAACAGTTCCTTGTTTTAAATCTAGTTACATATCCAAGCTTAGCCAATCATAACCTCCATGGACAACATTAATTCTTAATATAATAACTAATAACAGTAAGTTATAAAGTATGAACAACTGGAGACAAGGATGATATATAAATCACAGGAGTGCAAGCAGTTCAGTTTAGGTAGAGAAAGAGACAGAGGTTCTGGCTGGATTCCTTGGGAAGCGGAGACAGAAGAGGAGAGAGACTAAGAGTAGAACTCTACTAATTTTTGACCAGCCTAGAAGTACTGAACTACCCTGAGCAACACTGGTCAGAAGGACACCCCTCATGCAGCCCCACCTCTACATTATTTGTACGTACTGATTATCCAATCCATTGTCTGGATGATTATTTTCATAAATGTCTTTCTCCCTCCTCATGCTCAACACCTCTCCTATTGTCACCCTCACCCAATGACTCTGCTTTCTACTTTGCTCAAAAAAAAAAAAGAAGAAAAATAAACTGAAGCAATCAGAAGACACTCTAACAAGCTCTCATCATTATATTTGCACCTAATAACTACCTTCACTCTGTTTTCCTTTGTTATAGATAAACTGCCTGCATTCTTACCCAAGGGCAACTCCTCAATCATTCACTATGTTGCCTTAGGTTATGGTTAACCTATTCAAGGAACCAGCTCCCCAAATCTCTCTTCTTTCTCTTGCAACATCAATTTCCCCACTTCTATATTTTACCATTTCCATCAGCATACAAGTGTACTGTTACTTCTACCATATGAAACTTTCTCGGCTCACTGCAACCTGTCTCCCAAGTTCAAGTGATTATCTTGCCTCAGGCTCCTGAGTAGCTGGAATTACAGGTGTTCACCACCAGGATCAGCTAATTTTGTATTTTTAGTAGAGACGGGGTTTTACCACGTTGGCCAAGCTCGTCTCAAACTCCTGACCTCTGGTGATCCACCCTCCTTGGCCTCCCAAAGTTCTAGGATCACAGGCGTGAGTCACCTTGCCCAGCTGAAACTAATTTTTTAAATGAAACACAATCATTTATCTGTTCCTTGTACCTTCATGTCCTCCCTTTCTCCTACTCTTGTCACTCTACTGAACCATGGCTAGATCAAAGTCTTCAGTGACCTAGATATTGCTAAACCACTGGCAAATTCTTATTTTTCACCTTATTTGACTACCTAGAAACATTTAAAAAGGCTCATTACTTGGCTTTCAAGACAGACTCCTTATTTTCTTCCTCCCCTACTGATTACTCCTATTCAGTTTCCTATGTAAGCCCTTCCTCCTCTCCTAGACATTTTAATGCCCAAGTGCCCCACAGCCCAGTCCTTTAGCCACTCTTCTAACTACCTTCACTGCATTGGTCATTTTATCCTGACTCACAATTTTCAACATCACCCAGTCATAAACAACCTTCAAATTTCTATCTGCAGCTCACAATTCTCCCGTGAATGCCACATCCATATACCTGAAGGTCTAAAATGACACCTACACGTTGGATGAGCATATCCAAACAAACATTTTCTTCTCTCCCAAATGCTGCTCCCCTTTCTCATCCCCGTTAATAAAATTACCATCACTCCAGTGCTCACATATAAAACCGTGGACTTATCCTTGACTCCTCTCTGTTCTTCACACCCTACATCCAATCTGATAACAAATTCTGGTTACTCTACCTTCAAATAATCATAGGGTCTGGCCTCTTCCTAATATCCTGTTACTGCCTTGGAATAAACACTAACTTCTATTAACTGGATTAGCACACCATTTTCCAAACTGGTTTTCCTGCTTTTCACCATTTACCCACTCCAGCCTGTTCTCAGCAAGACAACCAGAGTGATCAGTTTAAAGTGTAATATCGTGTCACTCTTCTGCTTAAACCAGTGCAATAAATACCTCCCCCCTCAAATTCTTACAATTGCCTACAAAGTCCTATATTTCTGGCCCCACCATTACCTCTCTGATCTCCTCTGCTAATTCTCTTCCCTTTGATCTTTATTCTTCAGTCACAATGGATTTCCTGGTGTTCTTGAAATAAATGAGGATTTTTTTTTTATCTCAGGGCCTTTGCACTTGTTTTATATCCTACAACCAATCTGTTAACAAATCCTTATGACTCTACCTTCAGTTAACTCCAGAATCCTCACTGCAGCCCTTAACCCTCTGGTTATTCCCTAGCCACCTTAAGTTGCTTTATTTTTCTTCATAGTACTTATAACCTTCTTAAATACCATGCAACTTAATCATTTATTAAGTTTCATTGTCTATCTCCCCATACCAGAATAGAAGCTCCATAAAGGCACAAATATTTGCTGATTTGTTCACTGATTTATCCCCACTGCTTAGGGCTATACCTGAAACATAGTACATAATTAATAATCTTCAAAAAGATAGAATTGGAACAATAAAACCTTTAAAAAATGGTTTGTGTATTAAGAAATTTAGAAATATAACTGTCAATATTTGGAAAACTTGTATTTAGTGCACAAAATATAATTTTTGCATGTAAGTGTTTTTTGTCACCTTCCTCTAGATGTTAAAACACAAGGAAATTCACAAAACAATTACTGATAGAGTTAATTCCCATCATTTTTACTTCTCTCTAATGTTAAACCAACAGACCAATTCCATGTAGAGTTTCATTTGCAACTTCCTGGGATATCAAAATAAAGATTAGTGCTTTGAGCTAGCATCATAGGACCTGTTTTTGCATTTGTTTTCTATAAATGCAAAAAAAAAAAAAAAAACTGGTAATGTGGTTGCTATTATCAGCTCTCTGTATTGTTGGTACTAAGAACATCCATCTTCCTTCTTTCCCAGAACTATCACAGCCCAGCGCCATGAAAAATTCTTTGTAATGTGAGTCAGGCTAAAGTAAGATGGTGGGATGGTCCATTTCATCAATGAGGAAGACTCGCTTTTAAAGCAGAAGGCTATTGACTTGGTAAATAAACCTGCCTCTGATCAGGCTGCATCTCCTTGGGTCCCCTGTGTGTAGACGTGTGTCACTAGCTCTCTCAACGTCTCTCTCTCTCCCTTCTCTCTCTCTCTCCCCTCTCTGTTTCTTTGTGTGTGTGTCTGACTCTTTCTCTTGCTGCCTATCTCTGTCTCTAGATTTTTCTCTCAGTCTCTCTCTGATTCCCCCTCTGTGTCCCCTCTGTTTCTGTCTCTCAGTCTCTCTCTATCATCTCTATTTATATCTCTCTTCCTTTCACTCTACCTCCTTTTTTTCTCTCTCTCTTGCTCCCTTTCTTGTGAAAGCGTGCACACACAAACCCATACTCCACCACCATAACTCAGACATACTTCTAATTACACATTTCTGAGTGAAATTTTTAGAACCTCAGTTTTACAGGCTTTTATTGATCTTGTGGTTCTCATCAGACCTTTGTGTTAAAGGAGGAACATCTACGTGTACTTAGTGAGAGAACCAAGTATTATATCCTAATACAAATTTTAGAACACATGTCATGTAATGAAAAATATGGTGAGGTAAGTTTTTACTACCTATGGTGTGTTTTTCTCTAAGCATAGTGGAAGTCTCAATGACTGTAAATTACTTATTGTTTCACTTACACAACTGCAAAACAATTCAAGGGTGTTTTTCATTTGCCTGGCAAAATGCTTCTCAATTTTCAATTTATTTTACTACCACAGGAAAGTCTGAATGACTCAGTGAATAAATAAATTGCTAACTAAAGAGGCACTGAGGAAGATAACTGTTTCCTGTTCTACTCACAACCTGCTTGCATTGCTGAGTCAGGCATTTCCTCTTTTGACTTCCACAGAGGTCCCTGCTTCCCGCCTGTACACCTTTGGTGAGCTCAGCATCTCTGGAGTGGACAGATCTCCAGGGGGAGGCGAAGCGTCCAAGGTGTTCTGAATCCTCTGAATGGATATTTAACATCAAGAGAAGGTAGCTTAAGGAATAACTCAAAAGCAGATCATCAGAGTTGTCTTTTTAATTTAGGAGAAAGAGTCAAGTCAGTTTTAAGATGAATGTACTAATTACAAAGCTATATTCCTACCAGATAGCATGCAACAACATAAATCATAATGGAATATAGAATTTCACCTTTTAAAACTAGAAAATAGTAAATTCAGAGTAAAACCAATCTATCAGATTTTAGAAGGCCTTTCTCGTAAAATAAGAACAAAAGTTTTAAATAATTATAGATTACTCAGTATATAATTTTTAAACCTTTGGACATAAAATACATCATAAAATGATAATAAAAGGCAGTTAATAAATTGGAAATGGTATTTCAGTACCAATGACATGAAAGGGTTACTGTAGCCTAATATATAAACATGTTTTATAAATCAACATAAAGAGTCTACTAGAAAAATAGGCAAACGACATAAATAGCATTTTACCAAAGAACTAAGTATAATAAATATATAAATAACATATAAATGTTCAATAATTATCTGAAACTTCAAATTCACTGATAATGACAAAAATGAATATTAAAAATAATTTGCAATAATATATTTCTAGTAACCTAGGTTATAACACAGCACACATTAATTTCCAAATCTCAGTATTTTAGCAGAAGAAAACTGAGTTCTCCTTTGTAGTACAAGTTGATCACAGGTTGGAGAAGGGCTGTGTTTCCCAAAGTTACTTAGGGATCCAGATGGAGGAACTTATAGCTGTTCCATCTGGGACCTGTGCCCTTCTTAGCCAATGAGGATGAGAAGAAGTCTGAGAATTACATATAATCTTTCCTCTGCCTTGGCTCAGAAGGCATATCACTTCTGCTCACAATTATTTCGGCTGGTATTAGTTATATGTGTTTTCAATTCCAGCATTACTTTCCTTGCCAATCTCTCAAATAGGCAAAGGAAATAAAGAAAAAAAAGGAAGGAAAAGCAAGCAAGGAAGAAAGAAAGGAGGGAGGGAGGGAAGGAAGGGCTGATGAAGATATTTCTTGTCAAGAAAGCAGGTGAGTAAAGAGAAAGAGACATGAAGGTGGATGATACTGTTTGGCCCTGTGTCCCCACCCAAATCTCACCCAGAATTATAATAATGCCCATGTGTCAAGACCAGAGACAAGTGGAGATTATGGCATCATGGTGGCGGTTTCCCCCATACTATTCTCATGATGTTGAACACTTCTCACAAGATCTGATGGTTTTATAAACAGGAGTTCCCCCAGCATAGGCTGTCTTGCCTGCCGCCATGTAAGACCTCCCTTAGCTCTTCCTTTGTCTTCTGCCATGATTGTGAAGCCTCCCCATCCATGTGGAACTGTGAGTCCATTAAACCTCTTTCCTTTATAAATTCCTCAGTCTTGGATATGTCTTTGTTAGCAACGTGAGAACAGACCAATACAGTGGATGACGCACTTGGAATTCTCCAAGGTATTTAGCTGGGGGATAAACAATGGTAAGACATAGGTTGGGGAACTAAAGAGAGGACACTTGATAAAGGTCCTTAAAGAGTGACCTTTGTCAGTATGAAGATAATGGTGATTACCGAAGAATGCTGCAATCACATGTGCATTTCGATAGATTTATCTGGCTACTGCAAACAAAATGGAAAAACTGGGGACTAGGAAATGAAAGAAGATGCTATTGCAGGGAGCAATAAAACTATAAATTAAAACTTAAGAATGTCAACTTCGCAACACATTTGGTAATATCTGTTATGTTAACTTAGGAGAGGGAAGTCATATTCCTATGTACACATCTTATAAAAATTTAGTCTTATAAAGCAACTTAATCAACTATATGACAAAATTCAAAGTTAATATCGCAGCTGGGACAAGAAGATTCAAAATATTTTTTCCTGGCTATTCATACAGTCAAGAACTTATCCCAGCACATGACTTTTGTTGTTTTTGTTTTTGGATACTGTGGCCTCTTTCCAGTTACTCTGATGAGATGGATTCCTGCAAGCTGCAGCCTTCAGTAAGCTAGTGACCATCAACACTATGCCTTCTCTCTTTCAAAGGCCTACAGGGTTCATGCAAACCTTTTCTGATTTCATGAAGGGAGTAGGATTCTTAGTGTTGAATTCCTGAAGTAAGTTATTTTTTCCTTCTTTTATGCGGTCTTTTAATTATCTCCGTAGAGTTATTTCAAAGCCCATTTGTTGCCTTTTGCCTTTCCTCCTCTATCATTCCTTCAACTGAGAGACAGCACCATGTAGAAGTTAACAGCACAGAATGAAACCTGACTGCTAGTATTTAAATACTAGTGCTACTGTCTCATTAGTCCATGACCTTGAGTAAGTTGCTTAACCCTGCTATATATTAGTTTCTTCTAAAATAAGGATTAATAACAATATCCTAGTAAGTGGCAAAACTAGTCCTGTTCTTTACCCCTTCCTGGATGCATACACTTGGCACTTTGTGTATTTTTTCCATCTAGAAACAAAGTCTATTCCCCACCTCTTGACCTAGGTGTTTTCACTTGATCTGTCCAATAGTATATGTGGGAAGTAACAGTGTGCAGTCCAAGCCTAGGCTTTAAGAAGCATTGCCTGCTTCCGCTCTCTCTCTCTCTCTGTTAGAACCTTCCTATGGCAATGGAAATAAGTCCAGGCTAGCATTTTGAAAATGAGAGACCATTTGAGAATAACCAAGCAGTCCTAACTGAGGCCATCCTATACTCCCAGCACCCATTCAACAAGGCAGCTGACTGTACACAGTTGAGTGAGCCAACTCAATGTCTTTTGAACTTGGCCAAGATCAGCAGAAACAGTGGCTCGTGAGAAAGAATAAAAAGATCTATTGTTGTAATTATGTTTTTACAGTTTTATGTTTTGGGGTAGTTTGCTATATAGCATTATTGTGGCAATACATAACTGATACACTATTTCACAGGGTTGAGGCTTAAATGAGTTTGCACATGTCAAGTTCTTAGAAGAATAGTTGGTATTTATTAGATTTTATTTAAATGTTTGTTTTTATTACTATGTTTGTACTACTACTAATAATAGAATAGAAATGGGATTTAGATTGGAAATACAGATCTGAGAACAAGCCTAAATGTGGCCACAGAAAACATGACAATGGATGGGAGCTAGGAGAAAACATTTAAAGAGCCAATTTCATCTGATTTTTTTTAATGATCAATAGGATTTACATATATATACACACACACTTTAAGTTCTGGGATGCATGTGCAGAATATGCAGGTTTGTTACATAGGTATATAACAATACCTCTTGTGCCATGGTGGTTTGCTGCACCCATCAACCCATCATATACATTAGATATTTCTCTTAACACTATCCCTCCCCTATCCCTCCACCCCCTGACAGGCCCTGGTGTGTGATGTTTCCCTCTCTGTGTCCATGTGTTCTCATTGTTCAACTTCCACTTATGGAGGAGAACATGTGGTGTTTGGTTTTCTGTTCCTATCTTAGTTTTCTGAGAATGATGGTTTCCAGCTTCATCCATGTCCTTTCAAAGGACATGAACTTATCCTTTTTTTATGGCTGCATAGTATTCAATGGTGTATATGTGCCACATATTCTTTATCCAGTCTATCATTGATGGACATTTTGGTTGGTTCCAAGTCATTGCTATTGTGAATAGTGCTGTAATAAACATACATGTGCATCCATCTTTAAAGCAGAATGATTTATACTCCTTTGGGTATATACCCAGTAATGGTATTGCTGGGTCAAATGATATCTGTGGTTCTAGATCCTTGAGGAATTATCACACTGTCTTCCACAGTGGTTGAACTAATTTACACTCCCACCCACAGTGTAAAAGCATTCCTATTTCTCCACATCCTCTCCAGCATCTGTTGTTTCCTGACTTTTTAATGATCACCATTCTAACTGGTGTAAGATGGTATCTCTTTGTGGTTTTGATTTACTTTTCTGTAATGACCAGTGATGATGAGCTTTTATTTCATGTTTGTTGGCCACATAAATGTCTTCTTTTGAGAAGCATCTGTTCATACCCTTCACCCACTTTTTGATAGGGTTGTTTGCTTTTTTCTTGTACATTTCTTTAAGTTCCTTGTGGATTCTGGATATTAGCCCTTTATCAGATGTATAGATTGCAAAAATTTCCCCCATTCTGTAGGATGCCTGTTCACGCTGATGATAGTCTTTTGTTTTTTTTTTTTTTTTTTTTTTTTTTTTTTGATGTGCAGAAGCTCTTTAGTTTAATTAGGTCCCATTTGTCAATTTTGGCTTTTGTTGCCAATACTTTTGGTGTTTTAGTCATGGAGTCTTTGCCCACGCCTGTGTCCTGAATGGCATTGCCTAGATTTTCTTCTAGGGATTTTATGGTTTTAGGTCTTAGATTTAAGTCTTTAATCCATCTTGAGTTAATTTTTGTATAAGGTATAATGAAGGCATCCACTTTCGGTTTTCTGCTTATGGCTAGCCTGTTTTCCCAATATTAATTATTAAATAAGGAATCCTTTCCCCATTGCTTGTTATTGACAGGTTTGTCAAAGATCAGATGGTTGTAATGTCTGGTGTTATTTCTGAGGTCTCTGTTCTGTTCCATTGGTATATATATCTGTTTTGGTACTGGTACCATGCTGTTTTGGTTAGTATAGCCTTGTAGTATAGTTTGAAGTCGGATAGTGTGATGCCTCCAGCTTTGTTCTTTTTGGTTAGGATTGTCTTGGCTATATGGGGTCTTTTTTGGTTCTATATGAAATTTAAAGTAGCTTTTTTTCTAATTCTGTGAAGAAAGTCTTGTGATCAAGACTGGTCTGTTCTGTGCTCAAACCTGGTAGCTTGATCAGGATAGCATTGAATCTATAAACTACTTTGGGCAGTATGGCAATTTTCATGATATTGATTCTTCCTATCCCTGAGCATGGAATGTTTTTCCATTTATTTGTGTCCTCTTTTATTTCCTTGAGCAGTGGTTTGTAGTTCTCCTTAAAGAGGTCCTTTATATCCTTGATAGAAAATTGAAATACACCTTTATTTCTGCTATGTCTAGAAACCACCCCAAATTTAAAGAAATAAAAATTGTAAAATTCCACTGAGGCAATGAGAATAGAAGCGGGGAGAACAGATGTCAACAAATTTTTGAAAGATGAGAGTGGTAACTTAGTAAAATAAGTGACTTTTAAAAAGTGCCTTCAGAGGTGATCTAATTGAAGACATTGGGTTTCTCTTAGCAAAAAGCCATTTTTCAGGTTGTATGGAAGGTTGGATGAGGATTGTGGCTAAAAATCGAGATTCTGAACACAAGTATCTATGCAGCTTAGTTTTGATTCCATTCTCACAACTCTGCCATACAAAAATAAGCTATGACTGTTTCCATTCATCTTCCCAACTGCCTCATAGGAGTCTGAAATTTAGGGGAAAATGGAACCTGAGAGACTCAACTTTGGAATAGCAAGAAGAGTGCAAGAAGGACAATTGTGGAGAGAAGAAATCAAGAGGGTTAAGGAAAGTCTGCATGCTGAAGAGTAGGCCTTTAGACTCCTCTCTCCCACCATTGATAGCTAGGCTCATCCCAACTACCCCCTTCTAAGAGACAGGAAGAATCTTCTCTGCTTTCAACCACAGAAACAGAAAAAGTAAAGGAAGAGGAAAAAAAAGGCAAATATACGGAGATAATACAAACACAAAATTGGCATTTAAATCTCTCTCTCTCTCTCTCTCAACAAAGGAAGATACCACAGCCATAAAACAAAAGCAGATTGGCTGGGCATGGTGGCTCATACCTGTAATCCTAGCTCTTTGGAGGCCAAGGTGGTCAGATGGCTTGAGAACAGGAGTTCCAGACAAGCCTGGCCAACTGGCCAACATGCGAAACCCCATCTCCACAAAAAAAATACAAAAAAAAAAAAAAAAAAAAGAACTCGAGAGTGTGGTGGCACATACCTGTAGTCTCAGCTACACAGGTGACTGAGGTGGGAGGATCAACTGATCCCAGGAGGTCAAGGCTGTAGTGAGCCATGATTGTGCCACTGCATTCCAGCCTGGGCAACAGAATATGACTTTGTTTCAAAAAAACAAACAAACAAAAACAAACAAAACAAAAACAAAAAACAAAGTAGATTGATATACAAAAATAGGAACAGAGAAGAAGAACTCTTGGAAATGAAAATATACATCAGAAATTTAAATCCAGTAGAAGAATTAGAAAATAAAATCAGGAAAACCTCTCACACATTAACACAAAAAAAGAAGTGTGGGTAATAGAAGAGAAAGAATAAAAAATTAGAAAATCATCCTAGGAAGCCTCATTATCTGATTAATGGAGGATTCAGGGGAGGAGAGGAAGAAGATGGAGAGTAAAAATTTAACAAAGAAAGCTTGCCACAATTGTAGGACATAAATCTCCACACTTAGAGAGATTAATGCACAATAAATTAAATCCATAGAATGGCCCATTATCATGAATGTTTACAAAATATTAAGGACAAAGGTATAATCCTGATAGCTTACACTAAGAAGAAATAAAGCCGAAGTATTGGAACTAAGACTAGAGTTAGAATTCTCAATACCAATACTGGAATCTAGAAAACTATGGAGAATGCCTTCAAAAAAATCGAAGAAAAATTATTTTAGCACAGTACTTTATAACCAACCAAACTATTCATTAAGTATAAAAGTGAAATAAGGATAAGAGTATTTTAAGACATACAAATTCTCAAAATATTAATCACTGTTCAATTTAGAGTGATGGAGAATTCAGAATTCAGAAAAACTTTTAAATGAGGAAAACAACAAATTATGTGAATAAAAATAAAATCTGAAAAGCAGCTATGCATTAACAAGAAGGTGGAGGATTAACAGCACAGAGCCAGTGGGAAGACAAGAACCCCAAAATAAGTAAACTCTAACATTGCAGAGAAAAGGCTCTGAAGTTAAGCTAAGCTTTCTGCAATGTCATGGGGCTATAGAGCAAGAGTCAAAGCCTGGGTTCCACTTAAAATGGAGACTCTAATTAATCATTTATTTCATTAAACTGAGACATAAAAATGTTGTACTTCCATCATAAATAGTAACTGAAAATAAACGAATGTTTCCATAGACTTTTAGCCTGGTTGTTTGTCATCTGAATAATCCAGGAAATCTTAAAGCTTGAACTGAGATTAAAATGGTCCCAGACTATTATTTACAGTTACTTGCAAAAAGTAAAAAAAGTCTTCTTTGAAGGAATATGCTTGTCATCATAGATTTCCAATTATTCTTACAAATTATGCTGAAAAACAATGTCCAGCACACTTAAACAGGCATACAGGAAACAAGAATCCAGGAATGAAACCAAGCTGATACAACAGCAAATAGAAACATACCCACAAATGCTTGATATATACTACTCTTGATATACTAGGTTTATCATAAATGAAGTATAAGGCTATAAAAACAAACATGCTTATATTATTCACAAAAAATAAAATATCAAGTATAAATATTTCAGTATGGTGCTATAAACTATAAAAGTTGACATGGCAAATTTGGAAAACAACCAAATAGAAAATAAATAACAGAAAAATGTAATAACTTTGCAAAAAAATTCTATGGGATTTATAATTTGATTAGACACAGTTGAAGAAGGAATTAATAAACTAGAAGCAATATTAGAAGAAACTAAAAGGTAGACAAAGTGATGGAAAATATAAAGGAAGGGGTAGGGACTTTGAGAGTACAATGAGAAAGTATAACATCTCAGAAATAGAACAAAGTGAATATGGCAGAGAAAATATTTAAATAAATAATAACTGAGATTTTCTAGAACTGATAGAAGATACCAAACCACAAATTCAAGAAGCTCCAAGAATCTAAAGTAAATGAATAAAATATTATTAAAAATTATAAATAAAAATAATTCCAAAATTGGACATACCTTATTAAAACATTAGAAAAACCAATGAGGATTAGAAAAATCTTAAAAGCAGCCATAGGAAAAATGACACTATATTCAAAGGAGCAAAATATCTTATGGTCCCAGCGATTCTACAAGCTCGAATAAGTTTTACGATGTATACCAAGGGTCCCCAACCCCCAGACCGCGGAAGGATATGGCTTCCTGATCTTTTAGGAACCAGGCCGCACAGCAGGAGCCGAGCAACTGGCAGGAGAGTACAACCACCTGAACTCCACCTCCTGTCAGATCAGCATTAGATTCTCACAGGAGCAGTACGCTATTGTGAACTGTGCATGTGAGGAATCTAGTTGCACGTTCCGTATGAGAATGTAACTAATGCCTGATGATCTGAGGTGGAACAGTTTTATCCCAAACTCATCAGCTTCCCTCATCTGTAGAAAAATCGTCTTCCACGAAACCAGGCCCTGGTGCCAGAAAGATTGGAGACCACTGATGTATAGTTTCAATAAGTGAAACTTTAATGCAGAACCAAATACTCACTGTGAGATAGGCCATTCTGTTGTTAGATAGCTCTAAATATTAGAAAGTGCTTCTTTTGACTAAGTCAATATATCATAACTCTTGTATCCAATAGTATGCTGGTAAATGAGACAATATTTGTATCATTTGCTGATTTCTGAGGTGCAATTAATCTCACCATGCCTTACTTCAACCAACCAATGGGACGCCACTGTATGCAGAGCTGAGAAGAGATGCACACCGTCACCTCTTGCAGACCAGTATGAGCCAGCTCCAACATACAATCGTATGTATTCCTGATTGTATATTTTCTTGTCAAAGTTAAATATCCGTAATTCCCTTGTCACTTCTTCTATATAGTTGCCTATCTGTGTAATATTCATTCATTCAATGTGTATTTATTAAGAGTCTATTATTTGCCAATAAATATTCTAATAACTAAGGATAAATCAGTCAACAACAACAACAATCTTCATAAAGCTTAGGTTATAGTAGTGAAAAAGACGAATATGTAAATACACAATCTGTCACATGCTGATAATGTGATGGCAAAAATATGTGAGGGTAAAGTAGAAGGAAAATGCTATTTTATATGGGGAAGACCATATTATATCTTTCCATTCTCCCTCTCACTCTTTGTCATATGCTATTGATAAATTGATGAGAAAAAAATAGTGTGAAGACATTTATATTTATGAAAAGTTTAAGTAAAATCTGCATAGAATATAAGCACTATGAAAACGTACTATTGTAAAGCAGAGATTGCAAATCAAATGTTGAAAGAACTGAGGCAACATTTAAAACATTGAGGTGGTCCAGACAGTATGCAAATTTTCAGCCTAGTCTGCAAGACTGGAAAACCAGGCTATGCTGATCCTGCACTCCAGCATCCTTTACACGTAGCCTGAGCTCTCCAGCTACTACAGTGTCCAGCAGGCTGTCTGAACTCACTTTACATTACCTATCCAGCACATGCAGGCACTTGAATTTATAATTCTACCAAAATTAATTCATAATTTTTTCAGAATTCCATTATTTCCTTTTGTTTCTGAATTTTTTTCCAACTGTTTTCAAAAATCCAACTCATGACCCATGTGCAAGAATTTTAAAAATAACATGCTGGAGGCTCTAAAACCTACTCTAAGAGAGATTTCCAAGAAACATTTTGAGGGATGGTAGCATGAGTACAAAAGTATAAATTCACAAGGCAAGCAGTGTGAATGGAAGAAACTTGTTAGCAAGTAAATTTTCTAGTGTGTTAAAATACTCATAATAACTTATAATGATAATTTGAGATACATATTATGCAGATACTTATATTATTGTTTAATGTGTGTCTATCCCAACACATGTTGTTCATTTGTTCATTTTAGAGCACGGTTTCTTCTTGTGATCATTTCTACACTATCAGCATACAGAAATATAATAAAATATGAATGACATTGTATATTTTGAAAATTTTTAACATATATTGGACAATGTGGGGAAGTATGACCAGATTACTTACAAATCAAGGCAAATATTTATTCATCAATGTGTAATGTGAAAATTATCAAATCATCATTCATCCAATTCTGGTAGAATATTTATCTTTCAATAGCACATAACAATCGTACATGTTTATGGAGCACAAGGTGATGTTTTGATACATGTATACATTGCATAATAATCAAGTCAGGGTCATTAACATATACATCACTTCAAACAGTTATCAATTCTTTAGGGATGTTCAAAATCTTCCCTTCTGGCTATTTTGAGATATATAATACCATATTGTTGTCTATAGTCCTTCATACTACTATGCCATTGATCCCAGAACTTTTTATTCCTTTCTAATTTTAACTTTATACCCACTGGACAAACTCTCTGTATGCCCCCTCTCCTGTACCCTTGTTAATCTCTGGTAACCACTGTTCTATTCAATACCTCTATGAGGCCAACTTTTTAAGATTCTGCAGATGAGTAAGAACATGTGGTATTTGTCTTTCTGTGTCTGGCTTATTTCACTTATAATGTCATACAGGCTCATCCATGTTGTCTCAAATAATATGACTTCATTTTTTATGGCTGAATGGTATTCCATTGTGTGTATATATTTCATTTCTTTTTCATTTACCCATTGTTGGACACATAGTTTGATTTTGTATCTTGGTTATTGTGAATAGTGTTGCAGTGCACATGGAAGTGCAGATATTCCTTTGACATACTGATTTCATTTCTTTTGGATATATACACAGTAGTGAGATTGCTGGATTGTATAATTTTTCTATGTTTAATATTTTAAGGAAACTCCATACGGCTTTCCATTATGACTGTAGTGATTTACTCTCCCACCAAAATGGTAAAAGTGTTTCCTTTTCTCCACATCCTTACCAACACTCGTTGTCACCTTTTTGATAATAGCTATTCTAATCAGAGTGAGGTGATATCTCATTGTGGTTATAGATTTTCATTTTCCTGATGATCAGTGATGTTGATTATTTTCCAGATACCTTTTGGCCATCTTTATCTCTTCTTTTGAGAAATTTCTCTTAGGGTCTTTCTCCCCATTTTTTATATCAGGTTTTTGTTTTGTTTTGCTGTTGAGTTGTTTAGTTCCTCATATATTCTGGATATTAACCCTTGTCAGATGCATAGTTTGCAAATATTTTCTCCCAATGTATAGGTTGTCTCTTCACTCTTTTACCTTTGTTGCACAACAGATTTTTAGTTTAAGGTAATCCCATTTGTCTATGTTTTGCTTTTGTTACCTGTGCTTTTGAGGGCTTAGTCAAAAAATATTTGCCCAGTGCAATGTTGAGAAGCATTTTCCCTATATTTTCTTTAGTAGTTTTATAGTTATTGGTCTTACATTTAAGTCTTTAATTCATTTTCAGTTGATTTTTAGATATGGTAAGAGATCCAATTTCCTCAACACTATTTATTGAGGAGGATGTCCTTACCCTATTGTATGTTCTTGGCAATTTGTTGAAAATAAATTTGTTGTAGGTGTGTGAATTTATTTCTGGGCTCTTTATTCTGTTCCATTGGTCTATATGTCTGTTTTTTTGTGTGTGTGTCAGTAACATGCTGTTTTGGTTACTATATCTTCGTAACATATTTTGAAGTCAGTGTGATTTGCTTCATTCTTTTTGCCCAGGACTGCTTGGATATTTCGGATCTTTTGTGGTCTCACATGAATTTTAGGATTTTTTTCCTACTTCTGTGAAAAATATTATCAGCATTTTGATAGGGGTTACACTGAATCTGTGGGTGGCTTTGGATAGTATGGGCACTTTAAAAATATTAACTCTTCTAATCGATAAACACAGGATATCTTTCCATTTATTTGTGTCTTCCTCAATTTATTTCATTTTTTTTAGTTTGCATTGTAGAAATCTTTCACCTCTTTAGTGAAATATATTCCTAGGGGGCTGGGCACAGTGGCTCACACCTGTAATCTCAGCGCTTTGGGAAGTTGAGACAGGAGGATTGCTTGAGATCAGGAGTTTGAGACCAGTTTGAACAAAATAATGAGACCTCATTTCTACTAAAAATGATAATAATAATAACTTAAAAAAAATGGGCATGGTGGTGGCTGCCTGTAGTCCCAGGTATTCAGGAGTCTGAGGTAGGAGGACAATTTGAACCAGGGACATTGAGGCTTCAGTGAGCTGAAATTATACCACCGTAGACCAGCCTGGGCAACAGAGTGAAACTCTGTCTCAAAAAACAAACAAACAAAAATCTTAGGCATTTTATTTTATTTTTGTAGCTATTGTAAATGGGGTTGTTTTTTCTTCATTTCTTTTTCAGATAGTTCAGTACTAATGTATTAAAAACCTACTGATTTTTATATGTTGATTTTTTACCCTGCAACTTTACTGAATTTCTGTGTTAGTTCTGACAGTATCTATCTATCTATCTATCTATCTATCTATCTATCTATCTATCTAT
>NC_045440.1:79773628-79775357 GCF_002776525.5 Piliocolobus tephrosceles | reverse complement strand
TATCTATCTATCTATCTATCTATCTATCTATCTATCTATCTATCTATCTATCTGGGTTTTCTATATATATGGTATGTTATATGCAAACAAAGACAATTGGACTTCATCTTTTCCAAATTAGGTGACTTTTATTTCTTTATCTTGCCAAATTGCTCTGACGGGGAATTCTAGTACATGTTGAATAGAAGCAGTAAAAGTGGGAATTATTGTTTTTATCCTGATCTTAGAAAAAAAGCTTTAACCTTTTCTCCACTGAGTACAATGTTAGCTGTGGGTCTGTCACGTATGGCCATTATTATGTCTACAAAATTCGTTGAGAGTTTTATGAAGGGGTGTTGAATTTTTTTGAATGCTTCTTCTGTATCTGTTAGAATGATCATGTGATTTTGTCCTCTTTTTCTATTAATGTGGTGTGTCACATATATTGATTACTTCCATTCAATCATTCCTGCATCCTGGGATACATTCCACTTGATTATGGTGGATGACATTTTTCATGTACTGTTGAACTTGGTTTGCTAGTATTTTGTTTAGGACATTTGCTTCTACATTTGTCAGGTATATTGACCTACAGTATTTCTTGTTGTGTCTTTGGTTTTGGTATCAGAATAATGCTGGCCTTGTCAAATGAGTTTGGAAGTTTTCCCTCTGCTTCAATTTTCTGGAATAGTTTGAGAAGAATTGATATTAGTTCCTTAAATATTTGGTAGAATTCAGCAGTAATACCATTAGGTTCTGGGTTTATCTCTGGTGGAGACTTTTAATTGCTGAATTAATTTTCTTACTTATTACAAGTCTATTCTACTTCATAATTTAACTTTGTTAAGTTATATGTGTCTTTTGCTGTGCAGAAGCTCTTTAGTTTAATTAGATCCCATTTGTCGATTTTGGCTTTTGCTGCCGTTGCTTTTGGTGGTTTAGACATGAAGTCCAGGCAACCTACAGAATGGGAGAAAATTTTTGCAATCTACTCATCTGACAAAGGGCTAATATCCAGAATCTACAAAGAACTCAAACAAATATACAAGAAAAAAACAAATAACCCCATCAAAAAGTGGGCAAAGGATATGAACAGACATTTCTCAAAAGAAGACATTCATACAGCCAACAGACACATGAAAAAATGCTCATCATCACTGGCCATCAGAGAAATGCAAATCAAAACCACAATGAGATACCATCTCACACCAGTTAGAATGGCAATCATTAAAAAGTCAGGAAACAACAGGTGTTGGAGAGGATGTGGAGAAATAGGAACACTTTTACACTGTTGGTGGGATTGTAAACTAGTTCAAACATTATGGAAAACAGTATGTCAATTCCTCAAGGATCTAGAACTAGATGTACCATATGACCCTGCCATCCCACTACTGGGTATATACCCAAAGGATTATAAGTCATGATGCTATAAAGACACATGCACACATATGTTTATTGCGGCACTATTCACAATAGCAAAGACTTGGAATCAACCCAAATGTCCATCTGTGACAGACTGGATTAAGAAAATGTGGCACATATACACCATGGAATACTATGCAGCCATAAAAAAGGATGAGTTTGCGTCCTTTGTAGGGACATGGATGCAGCTGGAAACCATCATTCTTAGCAAACTATCACAAGAACAGAAAATCAAACACCGCATGTTCTCACTCAGAGGTGGGAACTGAACAATGAGATCACTTGGACTCGGGAAGGGGAACATCACACACGGGGGCCTATCATGGGG
>NC_045440.1:79750052-79773528 GCF_002776525.5 Piliocolobus tephrosceles | reverse complement strand
ATATACACCATGGAATACTATGCAGCCATAAAAAAGGATGAGTTTGCGTCCTTTGTAGGGACATGGATGCAGCTGGAAACCATCATTCTTAGCAAACTATCACAAGAACAGAAAACCAAACACCGCATGTTCTCACTCAGAGGTGGGAACTGAACAATGAGATCACTTGGACTCGGGAAGGGGAACATCACACACGGGGGCCTATCATGGGGAGGGAGGGGGGAGGGATTGCATTGGGAGTTATACCTGATATACATGATGAATTGATGGGTGCTGACGAGTTGATGGGTGCAGCACACCAACATGGCACAAGTATACATATGTAACAAACCTGCACGCTATGCACATGTACCCTAGAACTTAAAGTATAATAAAAAAATAAAAAAGTTATATGTGTCCAGGGATTTATCTATTTCTCCCGGGTTATTAAATTTGTTGGAATATAATTGTTCATAACAGTCTCTTACAATCATTTGTATTTCTGCTGTTTCAGTTGCAATATCTTTTTCTTTCATTTATGACTTTGTTTATTTAAGTATGCTGTTTTTTAAAAAAAAAAAAATAGTCTAACTAAGGGTTTATTGATCTTATCATTAGCCCTGAGTTATGAAAGCCAACTCTTTGTTTTGTTGATCTTTTGTATGCGTTTAGTCTCTACTTCATTTATTATTGCACTTATCTTTATTATTTCTGTCCTTTGATCAGTTTCGGGTTTACTTTTTCTAGTTTCTTGAGGTGTAATGTTACTTTGTTTTTGGAATCTTTCTTATTTTTGCTGTAGGCATTTATTGCTATAAAATTTCCTCTTAGAACTGCTTTGCTGTATCCCATAGCTTTTGGTATGCTGTGTTTTCATTGTCTTTTGTCTCAATAATTTTTAAAATATCTCTTTTAATTTCTTCATTTACTCTGTGGTTATTCAAAAGCATGTTGTTTAATTTCCATGTATTTATAAAATTTATGAGTTTCCTGTTGTCATTAATTACTAATCTTTTACCATTGTGGTCAGAAAAGATTCTTGACAGGATCTCTATCTTCTTAAGTTTATTAAAATTTATTTTATGGCCTAACATATGATCTGCTGTGAAGAATGCTTCATGTACTACTGAGAAGATTGTATATTTTGCAGTTGTTGGATGACATGTTCTATAAATGTCAGTTCGGTCCATTTGGTGTATGGTGCAGTTTAAGTCCAATGCTTCTTTGTTGATTTTCAGTCTAGATGATCTATCCATTGTTGAAAGTGAGGTTATGAAGTCCCCTTTAAATATTCTACCAAATATTTAAAGAACTAATACCAATTCTTCTCAAACTATTCCAGAAAATTGAAGTGGAAGGAAAACTTCCAAACTCATTTGACAAGGCCAGCAAATGTAATACAATACTATTATTGTATTACATTTAGAATATTTTAAATTCACAATTCTAAAATATAAATAAACTTCAAAACCAACACCTTCACTAGTTTATAGAACATATTTTGTGGACTCAATTCATGCAACATAACCTTCCATCTGCTAAGACACAAAATTCTATTTATAATGCTGCCTAGAAACCACCATTAGTCATCATAAATATTGTTATAACAAATAATTCCACAAACTGAACATGGCAAAGAAAAACAAGTGATTCTGGAATACTTTCTAGGGCCAGTATCCTCAATTTCAAATGATTTGTTTGCTTGTTTTTGAGAAGAAACAGGAAGAAAATAAAATCTAAAGTTGATCTAATAATTAAAATCTTTTTCAATTTAATCATACAATTTAAAGAGAAATGTTTAAATAAATGTTTAACATAAGAAGCTAGTTTATATTTAGCTAAATTTTGTTCCTCCTCACAGTCCTATGTTATTATATCTATTTCTCACTCTGGAACAAAACACACACACACACACACACACAAACACAAACACACACATATTTAGCTAACATTAAATCCATCTGGAGACCATTTTTAAAAATAAAGTCTTATTTTACATTGATAGTGTTTCCCTACCTAAATTGTATGATATTTCGGAGTATTAAATACCACAAGATAGGAACTATTTCTTATACTTAGAGTTGCCTTTTGAACATAGCCATATATGTAGATACCACTGTTGAGCTCAGATATGCATGATGGAATCACAATAGTGGATTTGTTGTTTACAGTATGACTAAATTGAATATGTCTAAAAGGGGGAGTCAGTCTACATCTAGAATTTCTTAGTAGTGAGTTACTCTAATCTATATCCCAGTTGCCAGTTGATGATAACAGAATGAAATAATACATTTAAATGTGATATTGATTATACCATTACTGAGTAACCATGATATCCAGAGACTATACTAAATTGAGAATAGAACCACAAATAAGATATGTATCTGCCCTCTGGAAACTGTGAAAGTATAACAATTTGACATGTAACAGTAGAAGTAGCCACTCATTCATTCAACAAACTTACCTTAAATACTTAAGGCAAGACAGGTACTGTGCTAGACTCAAAAGATACCACAAACAAAAGGGAAGTCTGTGCTTTTGAAGATCCCACATTGTGGGGATACAATTGTCAAAACAACTGCACTATATCCAATAAGCACTTGAGAGAATAAAGACCTAATCCATATGAGTAATGTTACACAGGACGTCCCTGAAGAAGTAAAACCTGAGTTAACCTCACGCAAGGAGTGGGAAAGGCTAAAAGTACAGCATGTGCAGAGGTTGGGAAGCTTGATAGTGTGAAAGAATTGAGGCTGTCTCTGGTAGGACACATAAGTGATTAGAGGATGGCAGAATAAATTATGAAGAACTTTGTATTCCAAGCAGAGTGTACGTGTACAGTACCTCAGGAAACAGGAAGCCACTGAAAAACTTTAAACGGTTTAGAACATCTGTTAAGGAGGTTTTGTAGTCAAGAAGAAATAGAGAAATAACCCAATCAAAGGCAGCAGGAATGGGTGAAATGGGAGTTACTAGCAAGTAGTTGGTATCAATAGGGTTTAGTGATTAATTTTATTATTCCCAGGTCTATAGTCTAGGTGATAAATATATAGTCAAAGTTCATACTCAGGGAGGACATATGGTGGGGAAAATGAAGTAGAAAACATGAGCACATTTTTGTGCATGTTGAGTCTAAGATATATATAAGAAACTCAGTTAGAGTACTCTGTTGGATTATAGGGTTGGAACATGAAATCATGCATGACTAGATTGAGAATACAACATGTACACAATAAGTGTGATGCTGTGGTTAAAACCATTGGTGTGGATAAAGTGACACATGATAATGCCAAGGGCAGAACTCTGGGAAGTAGAAATAATATGGTCAACAGGCAGAGGAAGAAAATCCAAAGAATGAGAAGGCAAGATTAAGTCTGTAAAATTGGAATCAGGAGAGTGATCTCAGGCTCAACATAGGAAGGAAAATATCCAAGAAAGAGAGAACAAGTGCCAAATGCATCGGAGATATCAAGTGTTAAAATGTACCCAAAATGCTTTTGCAAGACCACTTCCAAACCAAGTAGTTAGACATAGGGCATTGTTTTAAAAGTTATGGGCCATTCATATATAATTCAGGTAGTATAAAATAACAGCAAAAAGATATATATTTTCTGCTATGGAAAATATTTACCTATTGGAAGAAGATAAAAAAGAGTGGAAGGTATAAAACAGGTAGAACTTGAACATATAAAACTTCTGTGATACCACTTTCTATACATCTAAAGTTTACAAAAATACCATAGAAAACAAATGTAAGCAAATAAGTCTAATCATATATTAAACTGGCAAAATAACCATTAATAGAATGCTGGATTATAAGTCACTTTAGAATACAGGATTTTGATGTCACATATGTCCTTAAAAGGATGCATTCATGAAACACAAATAACTATTAAGACAATTTAAATTTCCCTTATAAGTTATACAGTTTGGTATAATATCAGTATTGATATTTAATAGCAACTTTATTTATAAATATTTATTATTAAGTAATTAATATTTTCAATAAAAAAGATAAAGTTATTAGTTTAAACTAAGTAAAAAAGCTAAACTATTAATTAAAATACAATTGGAAACATGAAGGCAAACTCATAACTTTTCTAGCTATAACCACAGAAATTGCCCAGAAATGTTTAACATTTCTAGTGCCCAGGTTGTAGTTGCTAATACAGTAATCAACTAAAAAACCCCAGAGCTCCAATGAATTAACATTTAGGGGACAGTTTTCTAAATTTAAACATTTGGATATTAAAGAATTTATTAAAATATAAATGTGGAAATCATTGAAAACAAACCATGTTCAGAACAATATTTATAGTATGATGTCATTTGGGTTAAAAATACATACATGTTAGAATGGACCTATGTACATATGTCCACAGAGTTAATAAAGACATGAAAGGCAGGACTCTCCTTGAGGGCTTTGCCCCTGCAGTGAATGTTTGCCTGGACATCCAGGTATTTCCATACATCCTCTGAAATCTAGGTGGAGGTTCCCAAACCTCAGTTCTTTACTTTTGTGTACCTACAGGCTCAACATCACATGGAAGCTGCCAAGGCTTGGGGCTTGCACCCTCTGAAGCAATGGTCTGAGCTATACCTTGGCCCCTTTTAGCCATGGCTGATGCAGCTGGGATGCAGGGCACCAAGTCCCTAGGCTTCACATAGCAGGGGGGCCCTAAGCCCATGGAAGCATTTTTTTCCCCCTAGGCTCCAAAGCCTATGATAGAAGTGGCTGCTGAGAGGGTTTCTGATATGCCCTGGAGACATTTTCCCCATTGTCTTGGTGATTAACATTCTTGGCTTCTATTACTTATGCAGATTTCTGCAGCTGTCTTGAATTTCTCCCCAGAAAATGGGTTTTTCTTTTCTGTTGCCTTGTCAGGCAAATTTTCCAAAGTTTTATGCTCTGCTTCCTCTTGAACGTTTTGCCACTCAGAAATTTCTTCTGCTAGATACCCTAAATCGTCTCTCTCAAGTTCAAAGTTCCACAGATCTCTAGGGCAGGGGCAAAATGTCCCCATTCTCTTTGCTAAAGCATAACAAGAGTCAGCTTTGCTCCATTTCCCAACAAGTTCCTCATCTTCATCTGAGACCACCTCACCTGGACTTCATTGTCGATATCACTATTAGCATTTTGGTCAAAGTCATTCAACAAGTGTTTAAGAAGCTCCAAACTTTTCCACATCTTTCTGTCTCCTTATGAACCCTCTAAATTGTTCCAATCTCTGCCTGCTACCCAGTTTAAAAGTCAATTCCATATTTTTGGGTATCTTTACAGCAGCACCCCACTCTGCCAGTACCAATTTATTGTATTAGTTCATTCTCACACTGCTAGTAAAGACATACACAAGACAGGGTAATTTATAAAGCAAAGAGGTTTAATTGACTCAGAGTTCAGCATGGCTGAAGAGGCCTCAGGACAGCTACAATCATGGCGGAAGGGGAACCAAACAAATCCTTCTTCACATGGCAGCAGGAAGGAGAAGGATCAGTGCCCAGCGAAGGTGGAAGCCCCTTATAAACCTATCAAATCTTGTGAGAACTCACTATCACAAGAACAGAATGAGGGAAACTGCCCCCATGATTCAATTATCTCCACCTGGTCCATCCCACAACATGTGGTGATTATGGGAATTAAAATTCAAGATAAGATTTTGGTGGGGACACAGCCAAACCATATCAGATGCATTCAAAGAACAGAAATAACTATGAAGAACATTTAAACTTCCCTTATAATTACATCGTTTGGTGTAATATCAGTATTGATATTTCATAAGAACTTTATTTATAAGAATCTATTATGAATAAGTAATTAAGTCAATATTGTCAATGAAAGTGAAAAGAGTAAAGTTATTTATTTAAATAAAATAAAAAAGCTAAACTCTTTCTTAAAATACAATTGGAAACATGAATGCAAGTTCATAACTTTTCTAGCTATAACCACAGAAATGGCCCAGAAACAGATCTCCAATGCAACTAACATTTTGGGAGCAATTTTGGAAATTCAACCATTTGAATATTAGATAAAGAACTTATTGAAATATAAATTGGAGATCATTGACAGAAAACAAACCATGTTGCAGAACAATATGTACAGTATTATCTCATTAGGGTTGAAAATACATACATACTTCATACATCACTAAATGACAGCTATTTGTTCTAAGAAATGTTTCATTAGACAATTTTGTAATTGTGCAATCACAGAGTGTCCTTACACAAACCTAGACTGTAGAGCCTACTACACACCTAGGATATAAAGCATATCCTATTGTTCCTAGGCTACAAATTTGTTCAACATGTTATTACACTAAATATTGTAAGAACTTGTAACACAATGGTAACTATTTGTGTATCTAAACATAAAAAAGGTACAGTAAAAATACAGTGTTATAATCTCATGGGATAGACTGTCATATATGTGGTTTGTCATTCACCGAAATACTGTTATGTGGTACCATACTGCACATAAACATTTATGTGTGCAGAGAGCAGTTATGTAGTAGGGTATTAGCAGCATGATTGTCACAAATTATATGAAGTTTTGCTTTAAATTTTTAATTCCATTTATTAAACATTTACATTTTGCATGTTTCTGTTTTATAATTTGTAAATGGCTATTTAAGTAGTAACATCAAAAACAACTGGCCAACTAGTTCATTGGTGATTTCAGACACAGCAGACAGAAGTCAAAGTGCAATGGAGTGGAGAATAATAGGAGCAGAAACAGTAAGTGTAAAACTATGCAGAATGAGCCCAGTATGTAAGAACAGAAAGAGAAAGGAAAGTAACTGAGAGCAGACAACTTGAAATTTCCGGGCAGGCACTTGCCTTAGGACTCTAGTGCTGCCTTGGCTCTCTCCAGAAGGCACTTCTTATTTGTATCCACATGGCTCACTCACTCATGTTTTTCACATCTTTACTCAAAAGTCACTTTCCCACTAAGGCCTATTTAAAATCATAACATTTCCTCCACGCCTCACACACAAATTCTCTACCCTGATTCTACTTTTTTTCCCCATAGAACTTAATAACTATCTAGCATTTTATACAACTGATATTCTTTACTATATATTGTGTAGCTGTTTCACTAATAGGTGAACTCAGTTTCAAAGAAATTATTTTTGGATATTGGACACTGATATATCTTGAGTACCTAGAACACTGTATGGCACATAAGATTACTTGATAACTGTGTGTTGAATTAAAAGAAAAGTTATTTAGGATTGGAAAGACTTGAGCACATTTATAAGCTAATCTTTACTATTTCCAGAAAGAAGAATGAATCTCATCAATGAAGTGCAGGACAACAGAGCAATCCTTATGAGATTTCCTTTGATTCTTCAGACAGTGTATATGGTATATTTATAGTAGTAAACAGATAAAACCTGTTCAGGAAATCTTACAGGCCAGTAAAGAGTAAAATTGATTACCATTAAGTGTCTTTGCCATTCGGCCTTTATTTCTTTTTCTTTCTTCTTCTTTCTTTCTTTCTCTTTTTTTTTCAAGAAGGAGTCTTGCTTTGTTGCCCAGGCTAGAGTGCAGTGGTATAATCTCGACTCATTGCAACCTCCACCTCATAGGTTCAAGCAATTCTCCTGCCTCAGCCTCCTGAGTAGCTGGGATTACAGGTGCGTGCCACCACACCGGCTAATGTTTTGTATTTTTAGTAGAGATGGAGTTTCACCATGTTGGCCAGGGTGGTCTCAAACTCCCAACCTTGTGATCCACCCACCTCAGCCTCCCAAAGTGCTGGGATTACAGGCATGATCCACTGCACCCAGCCTGGTCTTTATTTCTAGTAACAAAAGATGCACACTGCTAGAACAAATAGCTATGCAAAAATTTTGATGGTGCTTTTTCAGAGAAAGAAACTCATTGTCTTGGCAATAATGTTTGGGAAACACATAATGTTTGAATCACTACTTATTATCAAAATTCCAGTTAATTCCATTTCCTGATATAGTATATTGAAATAGCTGCACAAAAACCGTGGGAAAGTACTGAAAGAGAACTTCCAAAGAAGTGTACTTGCAAGAACAGTTTTGTGATAAAGTTCAATTATTTTCTTTTGCAGTTTAATATTCAATAAAGATGCTACAGGATGAAGAAAAGAAGAAGTTGTATTAATTCAAATTCAGGCCAAGAAAACAAATATTTATTGAGGGTATTCAGGGCATATAAAGACTCATAAAAAATTTAAAGTCATAAAGACGACAGTTGTTGTAGTCAAGATTAAAACAACAACAAACAGGAAATTGCCTTGCGTGGTATCTCCTGATCTTTTCTAGATTTAACCCTTGGGGTTTTCCTTGGATTTTTCTTTTTTTTTCTTTTCTTTTCTTGTTTTTTTTTTTTTTTTTTTTTTTTTTTTTTTTTTTTTTTTTTTTTTTTGCCTTTTAATACTGATCCATGTGGCTGTTGAAAGTCTTCCATTCTATTGTTTTATGTTTTGGGGGTTTGGTTGGTTTTGGATTTCATTTTTAAATCACTGATTTAAATCTGGTAATTATTGGAGAATGACTGCAAAAACCTCTAGTTTCAACCATTAGCTTATTCTTAAATGATCGATACACCTGAACACACAATATTTTTGCTCTTGTTTTGCTTTCCCGTTAGACCTCATTGTAGGTTATAAGACCACTCAAATAAAGGGAAAACTATATGTACTGAAAAGCTTAAAAATAAAACTCAAATACTTAATATAGACAGATATGTTTGTTTGGTAAATAGCCCTAATTTCGGCCAAGTGCAGTGGCTCGTGCCTGTAATCTCAACTCTTTGGGAGGTCAAGGCAGGTAGATTACCTGAGGCCAGGAGTTTGAGACCAGCCTGGCCAACATGGTGAAACCTCATCTCTACCAAAAATACCAAAAAAAAAAAAAGTAGCCCAGCGTGGTGGCAGATGCCTATAATCCCAGCTACTCAGGAGGCTGAGGCAGGAGAATCACTTGAACCCAGGATGGGGAGGCTGCAGTGAACCTAGATCGTGCCACCATACTCCAGCCTGGCCAAAAAAAGTGAAACTCTGCCAAAACGGAAAAAAAAAAAAAAAAAGCCCTAATTTCATGAAATGTATTTTAGAATAGGAAAGTTATAAAAGTTTCTATTAGTTTAGAGATAGAATCAAAACGATCTCCTTTTCCTAATTTAGATAAAAACTTAAAGGTCTCAGAGAATGAAAATAATTCAGAATATCATTTTGAAATGATGAAAATAACAGAAAATATAAAATTTTACATTATGCTGATTAAAGATCAGAAAAAAAACAAAAAAAAAAAACTATGTGGTTACAAAAAATAGAGAGAAGACAAATTATCTCTTTCTCTCTTCTGTAACTGGGACAGACTTATTTTCTTGCCCTTGGAAATGAGAACTCCAGGTTCATCAGACTTTGGACTCCAAGAATGAGAGTCCAGGACCAGTGGCCCAAAGGTTCTCAAGTTTTTGGCCTTGTACTGATTGGTACACACCATTAGTTTCCCTGGTTGTGAGGCTTTCAGACTTGGACTAAGCCATAGTACTGGTTTTCCTAGTTCTGCAGCTTGCAAACAGATGGTCTATTGTGGAACTTCTTAGCCTCCACAATCGCATTCTTCTGCTGATTTTCCATTTAAAGGATGGCTTTATAATTATTCATAATGTATCCAGATAGGGAACAAAATGGCAGAGTAGAATTCTCCAGTGATAATCCCTCTGCAGAAACATCAATTTGAATAACTCTTCACATAAGAACATACTTTCATAAGAGCCAGGGAAGCAAGATGAGAGATCATAGTTCCTGATTGTGGGACAACAATAAGAAAAGATGCCTTGAAGAGGGTAAGAAGAACAGTTTTGGATTGTTTGCATCACCCCTCCCCCAAACCCAGGCAGCACAGCGTGTAGGGAGATACTGTACACTTGGAGGAAACAGAGGGAAGTGAGCACAGGACTCTACCTTGAACCCCAGCACTGGGCCCACCACAGTAAATCCAGCACTTGGGAGAGCCCCAGGGTCCCATATTCCAGACTTGTACCCCTGAAATTAACTTATAGGCCTGTCTTCCCTCATAACCAGTGGGACCACACAGGCTAAGGCTTCAGTCTTAAGTGGCATATTCAATCTCTATGCCACACCACTGGGCTGATGTCAGGAGATCCAGGCTCCACACAGCCCTCTGTAGCAGGCAGGCCTCAATGGCCCTGGGCTTCCAGCTCATTCCAGCATTGTGCCTATCATAGCAGGTTCCAGTTTTCTGGCAGTGACATGTCAGCCATAGCTGCATTGGAATTCTGGTCTACTCCAGCACTGCACTGGCCTCCTTCTAGTCCATGCCAGTCCTGCACCAACCACAGTGGACTCCAAACTTCTGGAAACAGCAAGCTAGTCGCAATTTCCCCAACTTCTGGCATACATCAGTGCTATGCTTATCACAGGGCTTTGCAAGAAAAACAAACAAACCGACCAAAAAAACCAGTCTACAAAGAATAAGATGAGTACCTACTTTAAATACACATACTACAAAACACAACCACAAAGATCACAAACAGTCAATGAAATACATCACTAAAGAGACAAAATAAGGTGCCAGTAATAGACGCTAAATAAATGGACATGTATTAACTACCTGACAAAGAATTCAAAATAACTATTTTAAGGAAGTTGGAGTACTTTAGGAAAATTCAGAAACACAATTCAATGAAATGAGGAAAACCATGTGACCAAAATGAAAAACTTGGTAGAAAAATTGAAGTAATAAAAAAACCAAATAGAAATTCTGGAGCTGAAAATACAATGAAAGAAATAACAAGTGCACTTGAGAGCATGAACAGCAGAATTATTCAGGTAGAGAAAAGAATCTTTGAACTCAAAATTAGGTTATTTGAAAATATACCGTCAGGGAATAAATAAACAAATAAATAAATAAAGCTTACAGCATTTACGGAACAGTCTCGAAAGAACATTAAACGTTCAAGACATTAGACTTCAAGAAGGAAAAGAGAAAACTAAAGAAACAGAAACCTTACTTAAAGAAATAGTAGCAGGAAATTTTCCAAACCTGAACATAGTTGTAAATATCTAGACACTAAAGATCAAAGGTCTCCAATCAGATTCAATGTGAATAAGACTACCCCAACACAAATGTCAAAACTATGAAAAATAAGTGACAAAGAGAGGATTTTGGAAGCAGCAAAAGAAAATAAACAAATAATAAATAGGAAGTTTCAATAGAGTTAACAGCAGACTTCTCAATTAAAACTTTACAAAAGCCAGTAGAGAGTAGGATGATTTATACAAAGGAAAAAAATAAATAAATAAAGAAGAAGCCTGCTACACACTTGCCAACCAAAAATACTGCACCTATCAAAGTTGTCCAGAAATATAGGCGTTATAAAGACCTTCCCAGAAGAACAAAAGCTGAAGGTATTATAAGACCAGAATGGTCTTATAAGAAATGCTAAAGAGAGTTTTTCAGTCAGAAAGAAAAGAATGCTGATATGTAACACAAAAATATCTGAAAGTATAAAACTCATGGGAAAAAGTACACAAATTGAGAATGATCTAATATTGTAAAAATGGTGTGGAAATTATTTGTATCTTTAGGATGAAGATAAAAAGATAACACTATTAAAAATAATAGCTAAAAGAATTTAAGGGATGTGCAATACGAAAAGATGTAAATTGCAACACAAAAATTTAAAATGTGGAGGGAGAAATGGAGTAAAATCATAGAGGTCTTTTGGTTTTCTTGTTTTTTTTTTTTTTATTTTAATGAGTTTAAAATAACCTGTTATAAATACAAGAAGTTTTTTGTAACCTTCATGGCAATCACAAAGCAAAAATCTGTAAGTAGAAACAGACACACACACACACACACACAAACACACACACCCACACATGCTCAAGCAAGGAGTCAAAACGTGTTGCTAGTTTTCACTTAGCCACAAAAGAAGACAGCAAGAAAGGAAGAAAGAACAAAAGATCTACAAAACAACTAGAAAATGGCAATATCTTTATCTATTAATAATTATGTTGATTAAATTATCCAATAAAAATATATGGAGTGACTGAATGCATAAAAAAAGACTCAACTATTTTGTGTCTACAAGAAGATCACTTCGCCTAAAAGCAAACCGATGCAAAAAGATATTCCAAGGAAATGGAAGCCAAAAGAGAGCAGGAGTAGCTATACTTCTATCAAATAAAATAAGCCTTAAGTAAAATACTGTAAAAAGAGACAAAGAAAGTCATTATATTAATGACTCTTCTTTACAGAAGAGACAAAAATGCATTATATAATGGCATTTTCAGTAAGAAGACATAACAACTGTAAATATATATGCACCCAATATCAGAGCACCTAAATATATAAAGCAAGTATTAGTAGATCTTAAGGTAGATATAGACTGCAATACAATAATAATAGGGACATCCCACTTTCAGCAATAGAGATCATTCACATAGAAAATTAATTAGGAATAATAAGACTTAACCTATTATACTGTAGATCAAATGGACCTATCAAACGTATACATAATATTCCAACCAACAGCTGCAAAATACACATTCTTCTCTACTACACATAGAATATTATTCAGGATAGATGATGTGTTAGGCCAGAAAACAAGTCTTAACACATTTTAAAATACTAAAATTGTATCAAGTTTATTTTCTCACTACAATGGCATAAAACTAGAAATCAGTAACAAAAGGAGCTTTGGAAAATTCACAAATACATGGAAATGAAGCAGCATGCTCCTGGACAACCAACGGGTCAATGAAAAAATTAAAAGAGATATTAAAAATGTCTTGATACAAATGTAAGTGAAAACACAACATACCAAAACCTATGAAATAAAGCAAAAACAGTTTTAAGAGAGAAGTTTATAGCAATAAAGCCTTCATCAAAAGAAGAAAGATCTCAAATACATACACTAACACTGTCTCTCTAGGAACTAGAAAAGAAGAACAAACTAAGTCCAAAGCTAGGAGAAGGAAGAAAACAACAAAGACTAGAACAAAAGTAAATTAAATATAGACTAGAAAAAATAAACAGAATTTTTTTGAATAGGCAAAACTTTAAGAGAGTAAGAAAGAAAAGAAGACTCAAATAAAATCCAAAATAAAAAAGAAGAGACATTACAACCAATAAAACAAGAATACGAAGGATCATACAAGGTTATTATGAACAATTACACATTAACAAATTGGATAACCTAGAAAAAATGAATGAATTCCGTGATGCATACCTCCTTCCAAGATTATCAATTATCAAGAAGTAGAAAATCTTAACAGATCAAAAACAGGTAAGGAGATTGAATCGGAAATAAAGAAGAGCCTCCCACCAAATAAAAACCCAGGACCGGGTGGCATTATTGCTGAATTCTATCAAACATGCAAAGAAGAACTAATACCAATTATTTTCAAACTGTTCCAAAAAACGAGGAGGATGGAATACTTACAAATTCATTTCATGAGGCCAGCATTATCCTGATACCAAAACCAGACGAAGACACTACAAAAAAAGAAAACTACAGGCAAATATCCCTGATGAACATAGATGCAAAAAATCCTCAACAAAATGCTAGCAACCCAAATTCAATAGTACATTTTAAAAAGTCATTTGCCAAGATCTCATAGGATTCATCCCAGGGATGTAAGGATGGTTCAACATTCATAAATCAATAATTGTGGTACATCACATTAATAGAATTAAAGGCAAGAATCATATGATCATTTCAATAGAGGCAGAAAAAGTGACAAAATGCAACATACATTAAAAAATAGGTATAAAATGAATGTACCTCAATACAGTGAAGGCCACATATGGCAAAACCACAGCTAGCATTATACTCAATGGGGAAAACTTGAAAGGTTTTTCTCTAAATCTAGAACATGACAAGGATGCTTATTCTTGTCACATCCATTTAATATAGGACTGGAGGTCCTAGCCAGAACAATTAGGCAAAAGAAAGAAATGAAAGATCCAAACTGGAAAGAAAGGAGTCAAATTTTCCCTTTGCAAATGACATGGCCTTATATATAGAAACTATACACATATAATATATTGGAATTAATAAAGAAACTCAGTAAAGTTACAGGATATGAAATCAACATACAAAAATCATTTTTTTTATACACTAACAGCAAACAGTCTAAAAAAATCAAGAAAACAATCCCATTTACAATAGCTACAAAAGAAATTAAATACTCAGGATTAAATTTAATCCAGGAGGTGTAAGATATCAACACTGAAAACTATAAAACACTGATGAAATAAATTGAGGAAGACACAAATAAATGGGAACATATTGAATGTTTATGGGTTGAAAGAATTAACATTGTTAAAATATCAACACTGCTAAAAACAATCAACAGATACAACACAATCTCTGTCAAGTCACTAATGACACTCTTTACAGAAATACAAACAGAAATCCTAAAATTTGTATGAAACCGCAAAGGACCCCAAAGAGCAAAGGCCATCTTGAGCAAAGAGAGTAAAGCAACAGGCATCACACTCTCTGACTTCAAAATATACTACAAAGCTATATTAAGTAAAACCCATCATGGTATTGGCATAAAAATAGAACATATGACAATGGAACAAAATAGAAACCCCAGGCAAAAATCCACACATTTATAACCAACTAATTTTTGACAAAGGAGCCAAGAACATGCAATAGGGAAAAGACAATCTCTTAAATAAATGATTTCAGGAAAACTAGATATCCAAATGCAGAAGAATGAAATTAGATTCTTATCTCAGATCACATACCAAAATTAACTCAAAATGGATTAAAGATTTAAATGTAAGACCTAAAACGGTGAAATTATTAAAAGAAAACATAGGAGAAAAACTCCATGACATGGACCGGGTCAATGACTTTTTGGATATGACTCCAAAAACACAGGCTACAAAAGCAAAAATCAAAAACTAGGACTACATCAAACTAAAAACCTTCTGCACAGACAACAAAACAATCAACAGAGAGAGGAGACACCTACAAAATAGAAGAAAATATTTGTAAATGATAGACCTGTTAAGAGGTTAATATCCAAAATATGTAAGGAATGCAAACAACGCAATAGCAAGTAAACAAATAACTTGATTTAAAAATGGGCAAAGGATCTGAGTAGACATTCGTCAAAGAAGACATACAAATAATCAACAGATATATGAAAAAAAAGTTCAACATCACTAATCATTGGGGCAATGCAAACTAAAACCACAATGAGGCATTACCAAACTCCTGTTAGAATGTTCATTATGAAAAAGTCATACGATAATAACTTTAGAGAGGATGTGAATTAAAGGCAACACTTGAACACTGTTGGTAGGAATGTAAATTAATACAGCCATTATGGAAAATGGTGTGTAAGTTTCTCAACAAAATAAAAATAGAACTACCATATGACCCAGTAATCCTGCTACTTGGTATACATCCAAAGGAAATGAAATCACTACTTCAAATAGATATCTGCACTCCTGTGTTTACAGCATCATTATTTACAATGGCCAATATGTAGAATCAATCTAAATGTCCATCAGTGGATGAATGAATAAAAAAATATGGTGTATATACATAATGGAATACTATCCAGCCATAAAAAGAATGCAGTTCTGTGGTATGCAATAAAATTGATGATCCTGGAGGACATTATGTTAAATGACATAAGCCAGGCACAGAAGGACAAATACTGCCTGATCTTATTCATTCATATGTAGAATCTAAAAAAGAGCTGATCTAGAAATAAGGAGAAGAATTATGGTTACCAGGGGCTGGAGTGGTTGTGGGGGAAGTAGAGGAGATGTTGGTCAAAGTATATAGAATTTCAGTTAGACAGAATAAATAAGTTCAAGAGATCTACTGTACAATATGGTGATATAGTTAATAACAATATATTATATTCTTGAAAAATGCTGAGAGTGAAGGTAAGTGTTCTTATCATAAAAATGATAACTATGTGAGGTAATGCATATGGTAACTAGATTATTCATTTCACAATTTATATATACTTGAAATCAGACAATTTTATCAGTCAATGAAAAAAATTGAAAACATCAAATGAGAAACACATAATTGAAAAACATTTTAGTAAAGCATAGGGGAGAATTGTTAGAAAAAGAAACAAGGAAATGAAAGCATACAGCCGACATTTAATAAAACGTTACTCAAGAAATAGATGACACACTGCTCCGTGGTTTGAAGAAGAAATCACCGGCACATGAAACTCCATGACTTAGTGTTTTCGTCTCTTAAAAATTTCAATTTTTGTGCTCTTCTCGTTGAAATATGTATGTCACTGCCAGATAATATATTAAATTATTTGGAGAAAACATTAATGGTAGTTCCAGGCTTGTAGGATGACCGTTAATTGACACATTATTGGCATAGAACAATGACTGATACCCCAGAAACTCAGGGACATACAATATCTTTCCAGATTATGACTTCATTACTGTTGCAATAAACCTAATGATTTTACATCCTATATGAGTTAACGGATGTACTAAGAGTCCAATCATAGTCTAAGGCAATGAGACACCTGACTTGTACCAAACCTGGCTTGCCTGAAGGAAAGGTAGTTTGGATTAATTTCTAATCTAACAGTAAAAGGATTTCAACAAGACAGACTTCCATATTAGGAAGTCTTCCATATCAGGAAAAGAAGTCTAAATCTATATTAAATATTAGAATTTTAACAAGCTTATCAGAATTTTAGATATATCAATATCAATCAGTAGCTGGTTTTGTAACATTCTTGGATGTTATCACAAGTTCTCTCAGATACTGGTTTTGTGTAATAACAGCAAGTCAAGACTTGTGCAGTCTGATGTCTCCCTTTTCCACAAGTCATACTTGGGTAGAATTTGTAAATTGAAAGGTATTCTGTTGACTACAGAGAATTCCAGGTTGAATAAGATAGTAACTGCTCTCCAAGAGTTCATAAGAACAGTTTGACATATTCATATAGTAACTGGATCATATAAAGGGAATCTATCCAGTGATTTAAACAAAATATGTTTATATTTTTTTCAGTTTGCATGAAGAAATTTGTTGTAGGTGTATTCTTTTCTAATTAATGTTCTATAAAGGCAATGGTTAAAAGCATAGTCCCTCCAAAATCTACCACACTCATGCATTGTATAAAAAAGAACTGCATATAGGACATTGGCCTAAGATTATAATGGAGCTGAACAATGCCTATCACCTAGTGACATTGTAGCTATTGTAACAACTTTAGCACAACCCATTACTCATTTGTTTGTGGTGATGCTGTCGTAAACAAACCTACTGCACTGCCAGTCCTATAAAAGTATAGCACATGCAGTACTGTATAGTACCTGATACTTGATAATAAACAATTATGTTATTGGTTTATGTTTTTACTATACTTTTATCACTATTTTAGAGTGTACTCCTTCCACTTATTAAAAAAAAAAAGTTAACTGTAAAACAGCCTGGGGCAGCTCCTTCAGGAGGTATTCCAGGAGGAGGCATTGTTATCATAGGAAATGACAGCTCATGCATGTCATTGTCCCTGAAGAATTTTCCAGTGGGACAAGATGTGGAGATGGAAGACAGTGATGATGATCCTGACACCATGTAGGCCTAAGCTAATATGTGTGTTTGTGTCTTAGTTTCTAACAAAACAGTTTAAAAAGTAAGGAAAAAGCATATAGAATAAGGATATAAAGACAGAAAATATTTTGAACAACTGTACAATGTGTTCGTGTTTTAAGTCAAATGTTATGACAAGAGTCAAAAAGTTGAAAAAAAATTAGAAGTTTATAAAGTAAAAAAGTTATAGTAAGCAAAGGTGAATTTTTTATTTCTCAGAATATATTGTTAAGCGATGCCAGACTGTATATAAAAGAAAGCCCTGATTGCCAACAATGCAACATTAGCATATAAAGGGATTGGATAATGCAATCTATGTAAAAGCTACAGTTGCCCTCTCTGAAAGGCGATTTGGGAAATATTAGACTTCTTTCTTAGACAAGCCAATACTCAATCCAGAATTAGATGAGTGCCAATAGGAACATTTCAGTAAGAAACATAAATTTAGGTCCCAGATAGAGAGTGGATTCTGATTGTTCAGAATTATAGAATTTTGGGTCAGAAATTAAAGAGGAGGGAGAAATGGAGAGAAAATAAGAAAAACAAATCAACGGAGTATCTTGGGTTTCTAGGTTCCATGTTTTCCCCGTTCTGCAGAACCTAATTTTATCAATTAATATATAAATATGCTCAAGTGTTTCTTATAATTGAAAATAAAAAATTCCATGCCTTTCAAATCATTACCCTATCCCTTTTATTATTACCAAACATTTTGTAAAAGTTGTACTCTGTTACTTTATTTCTTTCTTCTCTCAACCCCTGCAAACTAGAATATTGTTTGCATCTACACTGTCATGAGGATCATGGATAATCTCTGCTCTGCCAAATTTAACAGACACACTTTTCAGTCTCCATCTTATTCAACCTCTTTGTGACATTTGGAAATACTGGCTACTTACTCTATTTTGAAATTCTATTTTCCGTTGCCTTCTGGGACACTGACTTCTGACTTTTCCACTTTGCTACCTACTATGTATTTGTCTGTTTTGTTGATGGGCACCCCTTTCTCCACCCCTTTCTCAACTTCTTAGGGTTGCTCATGCCTCAAGCTTCCTGCTAGCATTAGTTCTCTCTTCTGTCTTCTAACACACAGGTTGAGTATCTGAATTCATTTCCACAGCTCTGGCCGTCACTGATATGCTAACGTACCCATCTCCAGCAAAGTTCTGACAGTCTGACACGGCCATTTTGATTCAGCCTTCAAAATAAACCCTTTTTCGTTTTCATACTTGTAATGCTCAAAACTGACAGTCTCATCCTATCCCTGGGCTTCATCCATGGAATCAAGTAAGTTCTATTGTTGAACTCCTGTAAGTCTGTCAGAAACAAATATGTTTAAACACATATTTCATATATTTAAACAGTTGACAGTTTTAGAAAACAATAGAATTCCCAATTTACTTTATGAAACTAGCATAACCTGACAAAACTAGCCCAATATCAGTTGAATATAAAATGAAAAATAAACATAACCCAATTATGACTACAACTGTAAAATTCTAGGTTAAATATTACCAATTTGAATGTTGCATTATGTCAAATTTATGTTATGGTTTATTTAGGAATGCAGCAAAAAAACCCATGATCATGTAAATAGACGTTCATTAGTCATTTGGTAAGATTTAAATTTTATCAAATCACAGGTCATCTTCTCATAGCTGCTTGTTTGTTGGGCAGGTAAATTAGTCTTTACAGATCTGCATTTAACTATAGAAACGGGCCTATATTACTTTAAACTTCTGATTCACATAATATATCATGTTTCCCTTTTAATAATATTTTTCATCTTTGAAATGAGATATTTAACATCTGTTTTTCCCACTAAACTGAAATCACCTCAAAGACATGCACTGCTATCCACAATGTGTAACTTAACATGTATGAATGTGCATGACCGTTATAGAATTTATGAAACCCAGTGCAAAATGAAAATAAGAGTCCCTTTATCTAAAAATGAGGTATTTCAATACAGTGACAGCAGAGCATGAAATGAATTACAAGGCCCTGTGCAATTACACAGATCATATATCCATAATTTTGGCTGTGTGGCTGTGTGTATATTTTAAATATGTTGAATATTATTACTGGAAGGTTAAATAAAAATAACTTCATACTACCCATAGATAGAATGATAGATAGAATTCAGATCACAAACTATAAAAAGTGGTCATATTAAGTTGGGTAAAAGTAGTTCAGATATTAATCAAAAAATATTTTCCAGTTTATAATTATTGACTATTCTGACTGAAGACTGTAGAACATTAAAAAGATATTGGTTAATGTTCAATAATTTTCTCTTTAAATTGACATCATATAATTTTATTTGAACTTCTTCTATTACATTATATTGATCATTCTGAGAATGTTGTCTTCTCTTTTAACATTTATTTATCGTAATTCATAAAATGTATTTACTATTTTGTCCCCTTAAAGGCTTTTTTGTCTGGTTCATTGAGTCTATGAGCAAATATAATAGTAACCACTCCATTTCTTTAATCATAAAACATTAGCATTTTAAAAAATTATAAAACATTTTGTCCTTGTTCATCTATCTTATAAAAATAATATTCAGTTTATCAAAATATCAAAAGCTAATTTAAAACTTCATTTTGGATTTTTTCTAAATGGCACTAATTATCTCATAGACAGAAAAATAAATCATTACTTAATGTTGTTAGAATGTGCCCATTTCATATAACCATAATAATTCCCAAAGCTTTATGAATATTCTCTTCAGACAGATTCTTTATAGTTGGGGGCAGAATCCAGTGTAACATTTACATTGCCGTTCCTGCAGCTCTGAATAACTTCCTTTCAGGCTTCCCAAAAGTTCAGGTATGTCCAACCCTTATTTTGCCTGGATTTATGGTGATTGTGATAAAAAGGAAGACGGATTTCCTTTTGTGTAAATTATTGATGGATGCTCTTTTACTTTGTTCCTGGAAAGTTAAAAAAAAAAAAAGGTGCAGGCTGTGAATAGTTACATACTTCAATGCTGCTGTTAGGGATTTAAAATAAATAAATCCCCAAGCTAGGCGTGTTTCATTATAGAAATCATTTTTAAAGCTCACTCCAGTGTCATGTCTGTCCTCCTCCCCACCTCCCACTCTAGGTTCCAGTCAAATGGAAACATGTGGCTTTTCTCACTCCATTCTGTCTCTTTTCCATTTGCTTACCCCCTTCTCTTCCTCTTTCATTCTATTTCCTTCTGCTTTCATGCACTTTCTCTTTCACACATATTCACTCATGCATTCCCACTCACCTGTTCTCTCTTACTCTATCACCCTGTGCCAGCCATGGGCTAGAGACCATACTAAGTGGCCGCTGGGCGGCAAGAGAAATGCCAGTGTGGCTGGAGGATAGTGACATGGTGCCAGGAAACGTCAGAGAGGGCAGCAGGGCCCAGATCACCAGGGCACTGAGGGCCTGGTACCCAGTGGGAAGTGACCAGAGGGCGGGGCACAAAGTGGAATCAGATATCCTGCTGCTCTGAGAAGAAGGAAGGGTTGTGGGCAAAAGTGAAAGCCGGAAGATCCCTTAGACAGTCTCTATAGTCACTTAGGGTTAATTTTGGAGGTGGAGCAGACAGCACTTGTCTATGGATTTGATGTGGGAAATGAGACGAAAAAGGAAATCAGAGACCCAAGTTTCAGGCTTGAGCAACTCTGTTTTCACTACTTCATTGCCATTCTTTTTTTTTTTTTTTTTTTTTTTTTTTCCTTTCTCCTTCCCTCCTCTTTTCCTCTTCCTTGTTCACACTATAATAGAATATGACATACTCCTTATCAGCCCCAAGTTCATTCCTCTTCAAGTGTCAATTTAGAAGTCACAAACTCCAGGAACCGTTCCTGAAGTCCCCACACTGGGGCAAAGCCACACACGTCCTGTCGTCTCCCTCCCGGCATCAGTGTGCACATTATTACTTTATTCACAGGAGTTCCAAGCAGGAGTTTCTACAGCCCAAAAGCAGCAAGTCTGTGTCTAAGCTCAGTTAGCTAAGTGAACTTTCGAAAGTTACTTAAGGAAGTCTCAGTCCCCACATCTGTAAAGTGCAGATAAGAAAATGGTCTGCCTCACACAAAGTTTTACCAGAAATGATATACATAAAATACTTAGCACAACACTAACAGAGAGCAAATGCTAGATAAATGATAGTCGTTATTATTATCGCTGTCGTTACTGGTTTACATTATCCACCTTCATCTAAGCAGGGTTTCTGCAGAATAGCAGAAACCAAACTAATGTAGCAAATAAGCTACATAATTCAAGCCCAGGAAAAAAGTTAACATTTCAGTGGCACACATTCAAGATGGTTAGTTTGGTTTATTAACCAATTCAGATAAATGTGCATGTGAAAGTCATAGTCAAATGTTATTGTCAGTTTCCACGTCTTCTATTTAATTTGGGGTTTGATTTTCCAAATCTAACACTTACCAGATTAGGTGGACCCACAGGATTATTTTTCCTTGAGGTCTCACCTGAGCAGGTGCATGTACAGTAGCCAGAACAGAAAGAGACTGATTAGAGAGGTTGGAGTGGTAGAGGGCGTGACCCTCTTAATCATTCTTCACTTCCTCTTTTTAAGAGACGACTTGGCAACGTCCACCACATCCGCGTCAACGCCTCCTTGGTGTCGTCCGCTTCCAATAACCCAGCTTGCGTCTTGCACACTTGTGGCTTCCGTGCACATATTAACAACTCATGGTTTTAGCTCCCAGTCGCCAAGCGTTGCCAAGGCGTTGAGAGGTCATCTGGAAAGTCTTTTACCCAGAATCGCTTTGATTCAGGCCAGTTGGTTTCTCCTGCGGTGATTTGGAAATTCGCGCCCTCCTCTGGTCCTCGTCCAGGTGCGCGGGAAGCAGGTGCCCAGGAGAGAGGGGATAATGAAGGTTCCGTGCTGATTATCCCAAAAATTGAACCTGCAGACCAAGCGCAAAGTAGAAACTGAAAGTACATTGCTGGCAGATCCTACGGAAGTTATGGAAAAGGCAAAGCGCAGAACCAGGCCGTGGTGTGTGCCGCCCCCCCTGGGATGGATGAAACAGCAGGCGCGGCGTGGGTAAGAGGAACCAGCTTCAGAGATCACCCTGCCCAACGCAGACTCGGCAACTCCGCGGCAGACCAGGGTCCTGGGAGTGACTATGGGCGGTGAGAGCTTGCTCCTGCTCCGGTTGCGGTCATCATGACTACGCCCACCTCCCGCAGACCATGTTCCATGGTAAGCACTCTTCTCCCTTGCGCACAAGTTCGCGCGCCAGGCGCGCCGGGGCAATCCGGGACGCGCTGGGGGCCCCTGCGCCTAGGCAAGTCCGGGAATAGCCCGGCCTTGCACTTTGGACCTGCGGAGAGCACTGGCTCTCCCACGGGCGGCCGCCAGCTGCGCTTGAGTATCCTGGCCCATAGTCACTTGAACCTGGGGCTGCTGCTGCCCCTGGCAGGCTGCGAGTAGCAGTCCCCGACGCCTGCTTTCTGTCCGGAGACGGAACGCTGCAGCCTCCGCGCCGCTCAGCGGTGGCAGCCTATAGCCGGTCTCAGAGGCAGCCAAAAGCTCTCTGTCTGTCTGGCGCCCTTCCCGTGCTCCTGGACGCTCCAAGTTACTCACGCAGACGATCCGGGTTCGGCGAGTAGCTGGGCTCTTGCAGCTCTGAACTCCCTAGAGAAGTGAAAGCGAAGCTCCCACGCGACGCGCTTTTAAACCCTAGGGAAACAGGTCTCCGGAAAACCCCATTTTTCTCCCTGAGTGAGGCTGGGAGTTTCCGACAAGGGCTGTACCTTGCGCCTATTGCTGGGAAACCAGTCCTGGGGCTGGCGCTGAGACAAAGCCAGCTTCTATTTTGTTGTTGTTGTTGTTGTTGTTGTTGTTGTTGTTGTTGTTGTTGTTGTT
>NC_045440.1:79747989-79750042 GCF_002776525.5 Piliocolobus tephrosceles | reverse complement strand
TTTTTCTTACGGGCGCTTCTTGATGGAGGCAGAATGAAATAGGCATGACTCTGACTTCTAGACCAGTGTTGAGACCTAGTATGTCTTATTTGTGCAGAATAAGGATTTAGAATGGACAGGGACAGAATTCAGGAGGGTTGGATTCGGATGGCAGTCATGTAAGACCAATGAAAGAGCCAAAACAGTTACTGGAATAAAAAAAGAGGAAAAAGGGATGTGAGGGGAAAAGATCTGCTTAGGAAAATTGGAATGCTTTACAGTAACTACTTCCCCAAGCAAGAAGACAGCTGGGGGGAGCGTGCAGGAATAGGAAACTGACTGCTCTTTCTTTTGATGGCTACTCCGTTAGATCAAGACTTCTTTCCACTCCCGTGGGTAAAGAATCAAGAACTGACACAACCAAGGAGTACCAGCTAAGTAACAAAACACAGATAGGGAGAGCGGAAAGAATAGCCGACATAATTTTGGAAGACTTCTAAGGCGTGTCCTCCGAGAGCTTAATGTAAAACTAAAAATTGAGCACAACACTATTTTCCTTGCAATGCCCATAGTTCTCCTGCAGTTTCTTCTTTCTGGATCACCTTTGGTTCTAATCCTTGCAACACCTCTGCTCTAAAGTAGAAAGGTAAACCGAGAAAAGGAAGCTAGCGTGTGCATTTTTCAGAAAGAGTCTTTACTTTCTGAAGTACAGCTATATGAATCATGGGTTATAAGTTTTCATTAGCAGACAAAATATTAAAATTCTAATAATGATGATTATAATGCATGGCTTCCTGCAGTTTGTTTCAAGAGATTTCACTAGAAGTTTGTTCCATCAAGAGTGCACATAAGGTTACTCTTTACCCTTTGTCTTTGCCATTTCTTTTGAGAGTTGAAGTAGTTGAGGATCTACTATGTGGTTATCTGGTTAGGGTAATTTCATCATATTTGAGGACCAAAAAGTTGAATAGCAATAAAAACAGACTCTACTCGGGAGGCTGAGGCAGGAGGATTGCTTGAACCTGGAAGTCAAGGCTGCCGTGAGCCATGATCTTACAACTATACTCCAGCCTAGGCAACAGAGTGATGCCCTGTCTCAAAAACTAATAATAGAGAACTAACATTAGAAACCCTGAACAGATATAAAGTAGAATTACAAAATGCATCACATTAGTGTTTGAATATTTTTAAAAAACATGGAAAAGGCCATTTCTTAGAACGAACTTACATGTCATATTCACACTCACGTATGTGACTTTTTTTTCGGCTTTTAACCCTGACACATAACCTACTGTAATAAGAACAAATATTTAGTCTTTTTCTGAAATAAGAGCATATGATGCAGTATCACAGTTTGGCCAGGAAGTACCCTAGTGAGGTTCATGCACAAGAAGATAGATTTTTGTACAATCCCCTTGACTACACATATATGGTTATTTTTAAGAAAGCAATGTAGTTCAGTGCCTAAAAGCTGAGGTTCTAGACTCTTCAGCGTGACAGACTTGGATTTGAATTCCATATCTATATTATATACAGAAATTTTCCGGCGAGGCGTGGTTGCTCAAGCCTGTGATCCCAACAGTTGGGGAGGCTGAGGTGGGCAGATCACCTTAGGTCAGGAGTTGGAGACCAGCCTGGCCAACATGGTGAAACCTTGTCTCTACTAAAAATACAAAAAAAAAAAAAAAAAAAAAAAATTAGCCAGGCGTTGTGGCTAGCGCCTATAATCCCAGCTACTCAGGAGGCTGTGGCAGGAGAATCACTTGAACCTGGGAAGCTGAGGTTGCAGTGAGCTGAGATCGCACCATTACACTCCAGCCTAGGTGACAGAATGAGACTCCATCTCAAAAGAAAGAAAGAAAGAAAGAAAGAAAGAAAGAAAGAAAGAGAGAGAGAGAGAGAGAGAGAGAGAGAGAGAGAGAGAGAGAGAGAAGGAAGGAAGGAAGGAAGGAAGGAAGGAAGGAAGGAAGGAAGGAAGGAAGGAAGGAAGGAAGGAGGGAGAGAGAGAGAGAAAGAAAGAAAAAAAGAGAAAGAAAGAAAGAAAGAAAGAAAGAAAGAAAGAAAGAAAGAAAGA
>NC_045440.1:79740883-79747979 GCF_002776525.5 Piliocolobus tephrosceles | reverse complement strand
AGAAAGAAAGAAAGAAAGAAAGAAAGAAAGAAAGAAAGAAAGAAAGAAAGAGAAAGAAAGAAAGAGAGGGAAAGAAAGAAAGATACAAAAGGAGTTTTGTTTTGTTTTTGTTTTTGTTTTTTGTTTTTTGTTTTTTTTGAGACAGGGTCTGGCTCTGCCACCCAGGCTGGAGTGCAGTGGCGCAATCTCGGCTCACTGCAAGCTCCGCCTCCCGGGTTCACTGCAAGCTCCGCCTCCCGGGTTCACGCCATTCTCCTGCTCAGCCCTCAGCCTTCCCAGTAGCTGGGACTATAGGCGCCCGCCACCACGCCCGGCTAATTTTTTGTTTTTAGTAGAGATAGGGTTTCACCGTGTTAGCCAGGATGGTCTCGATCTTCTGACCTCGTGATCCGCCCGCCTGGGCCCCCCAAAGTGCTGGGATTACAGGCGTGAGCCACCGTGCCCTGCCTGGAGTTTTCCTAGGTAACTGTTTCTGTGCCCCAGATTCTCCATCTATAAATTTGTATAACTTGTAGTACTTACCTACTTCCTCATGAAGTGGTTATGGAATCAAATTATCGGTGAAAATAGGTCTATGCAATGAACATTCAGTAAAAACTGGTTTTAAAGACTGATAAATACTGGAGTTAATGGATTGTAGAAAATTATTTATGTTCACTTTTACCCCCATAACTTAAGCATCTGAGGATTGAATGTATTATTTGGCTTACATTAAAAACCAACAAGAATTTTTAAACAGATCTCATTCTGGTTTAACCAAATTCCCTACTGAAAACAAATTCTCCAATTTCAGCCTCTTCAGGGGAAGTAAGGGCAATCCCACAAGCCCACTCTTGCCTTGCATTGTTCTTATGGTTTATCTTTTTGGTAACCTAAATAAAAGTTCAGGATGGTGGGGAGTGGGTGTGACAACAATGTCCAAAGCACTCTCAAACCAGCCAATCTTAATATGTTACTCTCTATGTGATGTAGGAGAAAGGTCTTCAATTACAGACCAAACTACCAAGCTACATCATTAATGGGAGAGTTGGGGACCTATGAGATGTGGGTCCAAGGCCCTAGGTATGTTTGCAGCATTGTCCCTGAAGCAATTTCAGATCTAAAGAGTTTCTGCATTTGGATGGCCAGGTAGATTCTTAGAATAAGGTGTCTGCGAGATGAAAAAGATCATTTAGTCTAAAGTTTTCATTTTAGAAATCAGGTAAGTGATTTTAAGAGATGCTGTTCATTTACACAGTCACACAAACCATTGTCTTGGGAGGTCAAAAGTCTCAAGTGTCTATATTCCAAAACCTCTGTGCTTTTTACATTGCCACAGTCTGTCTGGGACTAATTATTCAATGACAACAATGGCAACAGAAAACACTCTTAACAGGCAAGACAAATTATGTTTCAAAATTGAGAAAGTATGTGTAATACACAAAAAGACTGAATTTTCCAACAACCATCATTGGAAAGAATGGACCAAATGCTATCCAGTGAATAAATAGGTTGATTTAAATTTGGGGAGCACTTAACTACGGAAAATTGGGGTGAAGAAGACATCTAGTACTCATAGAAAGTAAAACAACCTCACGTATTAAAACAAAAGGTGGACCTTTGAAATAATATTTATGATAATGGTAAAAGTATCCCTTTCACTCTAGCATTTAATCATTTTATTATATTCTCCTTTAAGCTCATTTCAAGTTAAATGTTATATAATTTTTCCCCTGTTATCTACTCCTCCTGAAGTATATCTTTTGGACACCTGTAAGATGACAGAGAAAATAAAAGTATGATTCCATACAATCTATACAAATCTGATTACAAGGTCAGAATCTGATGAATAACTAGCAATTGATCGTCCAAATATCCATCAACAGAGGATTGGATAAAGCAAATGGGGATGGCCAGGCATGGTGGCTTATGCTTGTAATTCTGACACTCAAGAAGGCCAAGGCAGGAAGATTGCTTGAGCCCAGGAGTTCAAGACCGGCCTGGGCAAAAGAGTAAGAGCCGTCCTCTAAAAACAAATTTTAAAAAATTAGCTGGGCATGGTGGGGCACACTTGTTGTCCTAGTTACTCAAAACACTGAGGTAGGAGGATCGCTTGAACCCAGGAATTTGAGACTTTGGTGAGCTATGATCATGCCACTGCACTCCAGCCTGGGCAGCAGAGTGAGACCCCGTCTCAAAAAGAGAGGAGAAAAAAAAAGAAAATGTGGTACATGTATACCATGGAATAGTACTCAGCCATAAGAGTTAAATCATGTCTTTGCATCAAAATGGATGAAACTCGAGGCCATTATCTAAGTGAAATGACTCAGAAAGCCAAATACTGCATGTTCTTACTTATAACTAGGAGCTAAACAGTGGTACAAATGGACATACAGAGTGGAATAATAGGCATTGGAGACTCGGAAAGGTGGGAGAGCAGGAGGAGGATAAGGATTACAAAATTACCCATTGGGTACAATGTTCACTATTCAAGTGATAGATACACAGACTTCACCAATGTACAGTATATTAAATATGTATTATTAAGAAATCTGCTCTGGTCCCCCTTAAATCTGAGTGTACACTTTTAATTGCCAAGCTATTTTTTTTTAAATTAGCAATCAATCACTGAGGATCTTTAGGATGAAGGAACAGGAGTAGAAGAGAGAGGCAAAACTTCATTCAGAAGACTAATGTGATTACATGTTATCAATAGATTATGGCCATTGCTAATCAAATCCTGGTAAAGCAACAAATTCAGGTTAGCATCCATACCTGGCACCTACTATGTATGTGTTACAGAAAGACTAACTTGCAGATCTTTTTGGATATTTACAAATTATATATATATATATATATATATATATATATATATATACACACACACACACACACACACAAATGCGCGCACACACACACACACACATACACACACCCATATATACATATATATGTATTAGAGATTTTATATATAAAGTTCCTGACACATGGCAGGTACTCAATTAAAGGTAACTAGCATCATCATCATTATCTGTCTCCTGAGTTAATTCATGCTTATCATGCATATAGGCACTAAGTGGCAGAGTTATGAATAGATTTGTATAAATAAAATTATTGGATTTTTGTTTCTCTTATTTTCTTGTCACATATGCAGATGAGAAGTTAGATTTTTGTTTGTTTTCATAACTGCTACCCAGACAATGTTCTCTATTTGTAATAACATTTGTCATTTGATTTATTGGGAGGTGTTATTGATTGTTTAATATGACAGATCATGATATAATAGATGACAGTGTTACTGGAAACTTTGTGATATCCCTAACAGTCTTCAGGCTGTCACAATATTAGTTCCTTGGGTTTGAAGGAGTGTTGCTTGTACTCGTAATCAGAGAAGGCACACAAGTGAAATGTCTTGCATTCGAGTACAATTAAAGTTCATTTGGGAAATTCACAGGAAATATATCATCAACATGCCTCAGAGTTTACAAAAAGATATAAATAAAACACTATGGGAGGTTTATGAAGAAATAGGTCCCTGTATGATCAGATTTTAATGTTTGTGGGAACCACTGGCTTTCTATTTTTCTGCCTGAAATAATACCATTTATTTCAGTCCATTTGATTAGACAATTGCTCCTAATTGGGAAGAGTTATCAAAAACAGGTAGAAATCACTGGTTTCTATCTGAGGATGTGAATTTATTTATTGAGTTTTTCTAACATGACAAGAAGCTGGACAGCACTGTGTTTGAAAGGAATCTGAGTTTCTGGGGATTCAGAGACAGAAGCTAGTGAAAGGATAGGAGAGGAGTCCCAAAATACAAACATAAACTTTGTAAGACTTTTGGGAATGTAAACCCTTCAGGGTTCATTATTAAAAAGAAAGAGTGCAGTTACAGTAGTTACAGTGCAATCCCTCCCACGGTGTTGCCTGCAATATCAAATAGACATACAAACTACCATCAAGTTTTACAAAAATATACAATTATGTGCAGCATACATCATAAAATATATACAGTATATATCATAATGATGTATATACGTATGATGTATATACAGTATATAATGATGTATATACATATGATGTATATACAGTATACATCATAAAATTTCAACAATATGTAACTCTTTGAAATGTAGTGCATCTCTTAACCTGTGGATGCCTTTTCTTATGGGGAGGTTCAACATAAATTCAAATTGATTAACACCCTTGAGTGTTTTTCAGAAGCAGTCTCTGATTTCATCACCCTTGTTTTACACTTTCCTAAAGAGTAATTGCAAAATAAAAAAGTGAAAGGACGCTACACTCCAAAATACTGTTCCACTTTGGTGGTTACATAAGTTCAACTTTTGGGGTTCTTCCTGTAGTATCTCCAAACCAAGATGTATTTTTAAAATTATTAGAAATAAGTGGTCCAGTCCATTGAAACCCCACAATCAAATGCAATATGGTATAACATTTAGCACATTCTTATTTACTGTTGAATTTAGTTTCTTTTAGGTATATCTTTGGACTTCCTCCCCTGATCCTTGTTCTGTTGCCAGTAGCATCATCTGATTGTGATATTGAAGGTAAAGATGGCAAACAATATGAAAGTGTTCTAATGGTCAGCATCGATCAATTATTGGTATGTGCTTATTTTGTTTTACTCACATTTTCATACATTGGGAAAATTTGAACTTTTTTTTGGTATGTAGTTTTATAATCAAGTATTCATCTTTCTTGACAAGAAAGTGAAATAAGTACAGAATAAAATTTAATGGGCTACTAACTGCATATTTTTATAGCTGACATAATTATGTAGCTTAAAAATAATTCTTTCCTAGACTCTAAGATTCTCACGACTATTCATTTCAGTCCTATTCACTAGTAAATTTCTTGTAAGCATAATTCAGTATCACTGCCTAAATTTCCTCACTTCTCCTTTACCATGTTAGTCCCTGTAGAAGCATTACATTAAGAGAGGGAAAATAACAGAGTAAATATTTAAAACTTATGGCGAATAGATGTGTTTTATTTGGATGTGTATATGTAGATGCATAGTTATTTATATGTGTGTATTTTATATCTATGTGTAATCAATAATTTGTTGTGAGTTAAATTGTCTGTTTTTGATGGGTAAAGCTTTTCTAATTAATATATTTTATACCTTAGAGGCAGCTTAGGTTTCTAGAAAATTTGAACAGAAAATAGAAAATTCCCATATGCTCTCTCTCCCTCTGCACTCTTTCCCTTATCTTACATCAGTATGGTACATTTATTACAATTGATGAGCCAGCATTAATACATCACATAAGTGCATATTTAACATTAGGGTTCATTCTTTATGTTTTATAGTTTTATGGGTTTTGATAAATGTATAACATCACGTATCCATGATTACATATCATACAAATCATATGGTAAAAATCTATCCACCAACTCATCCATCCCTTTTTACCCCTGAACTCCTAGTAACCACTGATTTGTTTATATCTCTGTAGTTTTGCCTTCTTTAGAATGTCATGTAGTTAGAATCATGCGGTCTGTATGTGGCCTCTGTAGACTGGATTCTTTCACTTAGCAATGTGAATCAAAGCATCCCCCATACTTTTTTGTGGCTTGATATTTCATTTTTTCTTATTGCTGGATAACAGTCTATTGAGTGAATATACCACAACTTGTTTATTTTTTCACTGATTGAAAAATGTGTCTCAGTTGCCTCCAATATTTGGAAATTATGAATAAAACTTCTATAAACATATACATGCAGGGTTTTTTGTGGACATAAGTTTCCAACTCAGGTAAATACCTACAAACATGACTGCTGGATCATATGGTAAGACTGTGTTTAGCTTTGTACAAAACTGCCAAACTTTCTTCCAAAGTGGCTGTACCATTTTGCATCCTTACCAGCAATGAATGGGATCCTAATGACGTCCATCTTTGCCAGTGTTTGGTATTGTCAGTGTTTCAGATTTTAACCATTGTAATAGGCTTGCCATAGTATCTCAGTGTTGTTTCAATTTTCCATTCCATAATGACATACAATGTTGACCATCTTTTCAGATACTTATTGCCATTTGTATATCTGCTTTACTGAGGTGTCTGAACTCACATCTTTACTGAAATCTTAACAATATTGAGTCTTCTTAGCCATTATCATGCACTATCTCCTTTTTAATTTTTTTCATCATTTAATTTTATTATCTGGACAGAGAACAAATGAGTATTAGTTTGGCAACATTTGTAAATAATTATATGCGTGTAAAACTCTGCAAAAGAAGATGTGATTGAAAATGCAAACTTTCATCAGAGCTTTGTTCTTTTCATCATATAAATCCTGTAAATATTTTATTAGACTTATACCTAAGTATTTCATATTTTAGTGCTATTGTAAATGGTGTGTTTCTAATTTCAAATTTCAGGTGTTTATTGCTGGTACATAGGAAAGCAATTGATTTTTGTATATTAACCTATGTCCTGCAACCTTACTATAATCACTTGTTTGTTCTGGAAGTCTGTTATTGATTATCAGGAATTTTTTTTTATTATACTTTAAGTTCTAGGGTACATGTACATAACATGCAGGTTTGTTACATATGTATACTTGTGCCATGTTCGTGTGCTGCACCCATCAACTCGTCAGCACCCATCAACTCGTCATTTACATCAGGTATAACACCCAATGCAATCCCTCCCTCCTCCCCCCTCCCCATGATAGGCCCCAGTGTGTGATGTTCCCCTTCCCGAGTCCAAGTGATCTCATTGCTCAGTTCCCACCTATGAGTGAGAACATGCAGTGTTTGGTTTTCTGTTCTTGCGATAGTTTGCTGAGAATGATGGTTTCCAGCTGCATCCATGTCCCTACAAAGGACATAAACTCATCCTTTTTTATGGCTGCATAGTATTCCATGGTGTATATGTGCCACATTTTCTTAATCCAGTCTGTCACTGATGGACATTTGGGTTGATTCCAAGTCTTTGCTATTGTGAATAGTGCCGCAATGAACATACGTGTGCATGTGTCTTTATAGCAGCATGATTTATAATCCTTTGGGTATATACCCAGTAATGGGATGGCTGAATCGTATGGTACTTCTAGTTCTAGATCCTTGAGGAATCGCCATACTGTTTT
>NC_045440.1:79590223-79740873 GCF_002776525.5 Piliocolobus tephrosceles | reverse complement strand
CCATACTGTTTTCCATAATGGTTGAACTAGTTTACAATCCCACCAACAGTGTAGAAGTGTTCCTATTTCTCCACATCCTCTCCAGCACCTGTTGTTTCCTGACTTTTTAATGATTGCCATTCTAACTGGTGTGAGATGGTATCTCATTGTGGTTTTGATTTGCATTTCTCTGATGGCCAGTGATGATGAGCATTTTTTCATGTGTCTGTTGGCTGTATGCATGTCTTCTTTTGAGAATGTCTGTTCATATCCTTTGTCCACTTTTTGATGGGGTTGTTTGTTTTTTTCCTGTAAATTTGTTTGAGTTCTTTGTAGGTTCTGGATATTAGCCCTTTGTCTGATGAGTAGATTGCAAAATGTTTCTCCCATTCTGTGGGTTGTCTGTTCACTCTAATGGTAGTTTCTTTTGCTGTGCAGAAGCTCTTTAGTTTAATTAGATCCCATTTGTCAATTTTGGCTTTTGTTGCCTTTGCTTTTGGTGTTTTAGACATGAAGTCCTTGCCCATGCCTATGTCTTGAATGGTATTACCTAGGTTTTCTTCTAGGGTTTTGATGGTATTAGGTCTAACATTTAAGTCTCTAATCCATCTTGAATTAATTTTCATATAAGGAGTAAGGAAAGGATCCAGTTTCAGCTTTCTACTTATGGCTAGCCAATTTTCCCAGCACCATTTATTAAATAGGGAATCCTTTCCCCATTTCTTATTTTTGTCAGGTTTGTCAAAGATCAGATGGCTGTAGATGTGTGGTATTATTTCTGAGGCCTCTGTTCTGTTCCATTGGTCTATATCTCTGTTTTGGTACCAGTACCATGCTGTTTTGGTTACTGTAGCCTTGTAGTATAAAATTTAACAATATTTTATAGTTTTCAGAATATAAGTTTTACCCTTCTTTTGTTAAAGTTATTCCTAAGTATCTTGTGTCTCTTTAATGCTATTGCAAATGGAATTTTTTCTTTATTTTATTTTAAAATTATCTATGATTTCTAACTCTCCACTCCTTGTATACTTACCTAAGTATGCGTCTTATTTCCCCATACTAGTCTATATATATGTAGTAAGGACAGATTTTATGTTTGAGTCATCTTTGTATCTCACAGACTATTAGCCCAGCATCTTAAACGTAGTGGTTTTTCAAATGTTTAATAAATAGTTTACGGATTGTTAACACCATAAATTAATGAGAACCCAGAGCTAATTTTGAATAATCTAGGAAGCCTGTTTTTTTGAACATATGTTTCTTTGGAAATTTGTTATGAATCAAATGTCAGGTACTTTTTGATATCAATATGAACTAGTTTTGGATGTCATACAATATTTTTATCCATAAAAAAGTATTTTACCTAAATATAACTCATGTGGTTGAACTACATAACTCTTAGTCACCAGAGCAAAGGCTGTTTCAAAATATAAAGGCTGCTAGAAATGGCCAAACGTTTTCTAGAAATAACTCAGTCTAATTATAGGCAAATACAGGGCTATCCCTTTATTTTAAATTATAAACCTATAAATCTAATGATTAATCAGTTATAATACGCTTTCACAACTTCCAATATTTTTAACTGTGACTCTATTCTAGAGGCTTTCACAGATTCAACTTTTGTTTTTGCACTGACAGCTCTCATATAGCCTGAAGTCTACATTTCTCCATGAACTCTAGGACCATTTAATTCAAATATCAAGTAGATATTTCTACCCAGATGTACTATGGCACCTCATGCCTAATAGTGAACTCATTTATCATCACATTTAGCCTGTTCCTGTTTCTGTATTCTCTATCTTAGGTAATCTTAGCATTTTCCCAGTCTTTCAATTCTGAAAGCCTTCATCTCATCCATCACCAAATTCTATAGTTTAGTATATCATCTTAACACCTGTATTCTCCATTTATTCTATAGACTTCTACTACTAGTGTTAGTTCAAGTAGTTGCCAGATCTCACTGGGACCACTTCTGCAGCCATCAATGGGCCCTGACTCACCGTCCTGCCTCCCCTGTGTGCCTGAACTTTTTAATGATGCTTGAGTTATTTGTCCCATTTCAAATCTGGTACCATTTTTCTTCTTTTTAAACTCTTTAATAAAGTATCTCTCCCCCAGCACCTATCAGGATTTAGTCTTACATTTTATTGATTTGCTAACAGAAGTAGCCAAAGAAGGATCAAATTCTTGTCAATTATTACTTCAAAAATATGTGTAAATAAATGGACAATGTTTAAATAATTGTAGTTAACAAATAAAAGCAAATGTAAATTGATTACAATAAAATTAGTTTTTTAATATCACATTATGCTAAAATATAAATTTCCTGTTTATATGACTCAGTAGCATGACTAATCAGTTGCAATTTAACAAGAGACGTTGCTTTTTAAGAGGCAAGGCATTTTGTTTTATGAATCACTTTTTTCTTGTTATAAAAATTAAATAAAAATAGACTAATTAAAATATAGAGACTGCCTGAGTAGATTTTAAAAACCTGTATTGTCTAAAATAAACCTACTTTAAATATAAAGATACACATAGATTGAAAGTATTATGATGGCGAATGATACACGATGTTAACACTAATCAAAATGGCAGTAGCTATATTCATTTCAGTCAAAGTCAACTTCAGAGCAAGGCAGACTGTCATGGATATACAGAGTGTGCATTTTATAATAATAAAGGGCTAATTATCCAAGAAGACATAAGAATCCTTGCTCTGTACTTACCTAACAACAGCATCAAACTCTGTGAAGCAAAAACTGATAAACTGCAAGAAATACATATATCTATTATGATAGTTGGAAACTTCACAGCCTTCTGTCAGTAACTGACAGATTCTGCAGGGAGGAAATCAATAAGGTTACAGATAAACTTGAAATCACCATAAATCAACTGGATCTAATTGACAGTTATAAAATGCTTCATCAAACAACAGCATAATGCACATTTTTATCAAGCTCACATGGAATATTCCCTAAGATTGAACATGTACTGAGCCATAAAACACACCTTAAGAAATTTTTATAAGTACAAGTCATGCACAGCATTCTCTCAACCAAAATGTAATTGAAATAGAAATCAATAAAATAAGAAAAAAAGATGGAAAATTCCCAAATATTTGGAAATTAAAAACACAATTTTTGATAACATATGGGTCAAACAAAATGTCTCAAAAGAAATTTTAAAATATTTTGAATTAAATGAAAAGAAAATAGATATTGGTGTGATACAATGAGAACAGTGCTTAGGGTATTAAACGCATAGATATAAAATCAATAGTCTAATTTTCCACCTTAGGAAAATAGAAATGAGAGAGAAAATTAAAACTAAATTAATCAGAAGTAAATAAATGATGAAATTAGAGATGAAATTGAGAACAAGAAATTAATAGAGGAAAATCAGTGAAAGCAAAACTGGTTCTTTGAAAAGATCAATAAAATTAATAAGCCTCCAGTCAGGCTGACCATGAAAATAAGAAAAAGATACAAATTACTACTACCAGAAGTGAAAAGAGAGCCATCACTACTGATTCCATGGGTATTCAAAAGATAATGAAGTAACAGTATTTTGATGGTTAATTTTATGCATCAACTTAGCTTGGCCAAGGAACACCAAGGATTGCCAGCAGCCACCAAAATCTATGAGAAAGTCATGAAATGATTTCGCCACAGAGCCTCCAAAAGGACAACCCTCCCAACACTTTGATATCAGACTTATGGTTTCCAGAACTGTGAGAGAGTAAATTTCTGTTGTTTTAAGCCACGCTGTTCTTGGACATTTGTTATAGAAGCCCTAGGAAACTCAAATAAATGGTGACAAAAGTGGACAACATCCTGAAAAAGAATTCACTGACACTACACTTTGAAGAGAGGTCGTGAAAATGTCTACTGGAGAAAAGCAAGTGAATTGGGAAAATGACCCCTAAATATGGTAGTCTCTATGAAAAGCAAAACACCTCTTTCTCAATTGGGAGGAAACTTGAAGACCAAATGAGAACACTTTCTTCATGCAGGCCAGCTCACCATACACCATGATGCACTTTAACAAAAGGTAAATTGTTAAAAAGAGAGCACAGTGTTGATAACAGGGAAAGCTATGCATGTGTGGGAACAGAGAGTATCTGTAGAAAAAAAACAGTTTTCTTATTCTCTCCTTCAACAACAATCAACACAGAAGACTTCTGTGACCAAATATGTGGGAGATTTTTTCCCTCATATTCTAAGTAAGGAATCAATTCTGCAAAGGACACAAGCTGGTTGTCAATTCAATTATGACACTATCTACCTGGAGACAGCATCATATAACACAGGTTAAGGCTGTCTTCATGACTCCTCTTTCCCCCTCCACCCACATTTCAGATGCCAATCACAAACCCTAGGTTGTCTACCCTGTGCTTCTGACCACTGGCTGTACAATGGGGATCCTACAACCTGCTCCTTGGGTTTAACTAATTTGCTAGAGCAGCTCTCAGAACATGAGGAAATACTAACATTTATCATTTATTATAAAGAATATTACGAAGGTATAGATGAAGAGATTCATGGGCAAGGTATGGGAGAGCAGGTCTGGAGCTTTCATGCCCTCTCCGGGTGTGCCACCCTCCAAATACCTCCACATGTTCAGCTATTTGTAAGCTCTCTGGAGAGTTAGGCATGACTGATTAAATCATTGGCCATTGGTGATCAACATAACCTTCATCCCCTCTCCCCTCCCTGGAAGCTGGGGGATGGGGGTGGGGCTGAAAGTCCCAACCCTCTATTTACGCTTTGTTATCCTAGGGGCTGGGACTGGGGCTGGAGCTGGAGCTGGGGGCTACCTATGGGCTGCCAGTCACCCGTCATCTCATCAACCGTGAAAAAGACATCCCTTTGGAGGTTTCAAGGATTTTATGGGTTGTGTGTCAGGAATCTGGGAAAAAGACCAAACATGCACAGTCATATGACATAATGTTTCAGTCAATGAGAGACTGCATATACCATGGTGGCCCCAAAGATTATAATGAAGTTGCAACATTCATATTGCCTAGTGACATGATAGGTGTGGTAATGTCTTAGAATGCATTACTCACATGTTTGTGATGATACTGATGTAAACAAACCCATTGCACTGCCAGCCATATAAACGTATAGCACAATAGTTTACACAGTAGTGTCCTAGGCCTTCACATTCACTCATCACTCACTCACTGACTCATCCAGAGCAACTTGCAGTTCTGCAAGCTCCATTCATGGAAGGTCCCCTATACAAGTGTACTATTTTTAATATTTTATACCATATTTTTACTGTACCTCTTCTATATTTAGATATGTTTAGACACACAAATACTTACCATTGTGTTATTATTGTCTATAGTATTTAGTGCATGCTATACAGGTTTGTAGCCTGAGAGCAATAGGCTATACCTTATAACCTAGGTATGTAGTAGGCTATACCATTTAGGTTTGGGTTCTATGATGTTTGTGCAATGATGAAATCATCTAATGGCACCATTACTTAATGACACATTTCTCAGAACATATCCCCCATCATTAAGTGACACATAACTGTATTTCACAGTGTCATCACGTATATGAGGAATCTCTATACCTTCTTCTCATTTTTTTGTGAACCTAAAACCACTCTGTAAAATAGTCTTTAATAAAAAGAAAATGGACAGTCCCTGTCCACCAACAAAATTGACCACAGATTTTCCCACTTCTCAGTGCACTACCATTGCCACATACCCCTTCCCAAAAAGCTGTGTTCCCAGGCTTTCTAAGAACACACAGAGCAGATAATACCGTGGCTTAACTTAGAAATTCAACAGAGAAGAGACGATAATAAGTGAGAAGAGGATCATGAGATATAGAGTCAAATAAATATCAGCACAGAGTGATCCACTTTAAATTTAAGATGAAAATAAATTTAAGATGAATTTCTGTGATAACCACACAGAAATTCCACAGCAAAATAAAAAGACTAAAAGAAACCTAGAATATGAGAGTCCATTCTGGAAAGAGGGCAGACACCAAGAAATAGAATAAAAACCTTCATTTGTACTTCACACCATAGTTTTAAAGTACACATGAATTTTACAAAAGAATATCAAAGAGTAGTTAATAAAAGAATGCAATGAGATGAAAAGGGATATTATACAACCAAGGAAATACATTGAAATACAAAATTATGCACTCCATCCATTTTGGACCTGACAAAAATGTTAGCAATAACAAGAAGAATAAACAAAAAATATGAAATAGATTTGTTATAATAACCATGAATGCAAAGTAAAAATTACAAACAGTTGCTGAAACAATAAGAGATAAGAAGAGATGATAGTGAGCCATTTTATGAATAATTGTTCCTACCAAAGACAATTTATCAAAATGGAAGAGTGAAACAACCTATGACGGAGGAAAATTTTTCCACAAATTAAAGCAAAAATGGAATGAACCGTACATGCTAAGTAGTGTATCATGTACTATAAAAATTGATTCAACATGATTGTTACTAAGTTATATCTTGGAAAAGTGACTGAATTTCAAGAGCAAGGAAGAATAATTCTAAAGGTGGAAATGGCAAGTCATTTGGAGGAGAATTTGAGTAGCTTCAGATTTTTCACATCTAAATGCAAAAGATAATGGAATAATGTCTACAAAATTCTGGGAGATAAAAATGTGACTCAGATTTTGATACACAGACAAGTTATTGTTCAAATATAAAGTGCACAGGCAGAAACTTATGTATGTTAGAATTTAGGCAATAGAGCACTCATGAGCCTTTTCAAGGAGAAGGTGGGTGGGGGAGGGGAGCTGCTGAATATAAAATCCAACCAACCAAGAGAAAAATGCAGACACAATTAAAGGTCAATTGATGGCACAAAACTCACTTCCTTGTAAAATTAGAGTGGCCTCTTCAAAATATATTGTATTTTTTAATTTTCCTCATGGTTCTTGCTACTGTCTGAAATTATCATATTTTTAGGACAGAGACTCTCTGTCTTGATAACCCTTGTATCCCCAGCATCTAGAATGTTACCTGTTACAGACAAGACCCTTCATAAATATTTATTGACTGACTGAGTGAATGGACATAGTTTACATTTAAAAAACTTAAATGTTATTTTAAAGTTATAAAATTACAGTGTAGCATAAAATTATATGTTATATCATGTATATTGTATAATTCAAAATTATGTTGTAAAGATGTTGATATATGTAAGTGACTGTGTTAGACATTTCTGACTTCCATATCAAAGACCCATGGACTTGGCTACTTTGGTGGCTTATAAACAACAGAAATATATTCCTCACAGTTCTGGAGGCTGGAAGCCCAAGATTAGGGTGGCAGTACGCTTGGATTCTGGTGAAGGACCTCTTCCAGGTTATGGACTGCCAGCTTCTCATATCTTCTTGTGGCAGAATGTGAAATTTTCAAATGGCTAGAGAACTCTCTGGTGTTTCTTTATAAGGCACTACTACCATTCATTAGGGGTTCACCTTCATGACTTAATTACCTCCCAAAGGCCTCATTTTCTAATGCCAACACATTGGGGGTTAGGGTTTCAACACATGAATTTCGAGGAGACACAAATATTCAGTTCATAACAGTGATATTGTAAAATCATTATATGACTTATAGTCTTCACCATATTGGCTCTATCAGTGACTTCTCACTATTGGTTTATGTGCTACTCATATATTTACTTGCAGTTTACCTAATGGCTTGCTTATTTTTGCTTAACCAGGTGGTGTTTAAAGTTATGCTCTCGAAACAAAACACTCTTTTCTGACAGTTTGGTTTATCATATTTGGCTGCTTTGCTTTCCATATTTCTTTAGTAAATCTTTATTTTTGATCTGCCTGTTACCACCCCACTTCAGCTCACCAGAATGTTCGAATATATCCATCTCATACTTTGTCTCTCAAATTGTCTCATTAATTATAGGTTCTATAGTTGAAATTGATATTTAAAGTTCAAGTAAATAGTAAGACAGTTATAAAGTACAGCATATAAGCACTTGTGATTATAAATTTACAGTTGCAACAAAAATAGCATGGTACTAGTACAAAAACAGACATGTAGACCAATGGAACACGTAGACCAATGGTTGCTGTAGTCGTGTAGTATATAGTTTGAAGTCGGGTAGCATGGTGCCTCCAGCTTTGTTCTTTTTGCTTAGGATTGTCTTGGCAATACTGGCTCTTTTTTGGGTCCATATGAATTTTATGGTAGTTTCTTCTAATTCTGTGAAGAATGTTAATGGTAATTAGATTGCTGCTTGTAGGATAGTATATAACCATTACTGCATATTAACCTTAAGACTAATGAGTGAGAGCTGGGCCATGATGGCTGACTAGAAATAGCTGCAGTTGGAGGCACCCACCGAGAATAACAAAAATAGCAAGTGAATCCTGCACTGGCAACTAAGGTATCCAGGTTCTCTTATTTGGACTGAGTAGGTGGTTGGCACAAATGACAGAAAGCAAAGAAATCAGAGTGGAATAATGGCCCACCTGGGGGCTGCAGGGGTAAGTGGGACTCCCATCCCCAGCCAAGGGAGGCAGTGAGTGATTGTGCTACCCTGCCCAGGAAACCACACTTTTTCCATGGATGGGTGCAACCTGCAAATCAGGAGATTCCCATCATAAGCCCATGCCAAAAGGGCCTTGGGTTCCAAACACAGAGCGGTGCATATTCTTTCAGTGGCCACTGGACTGGGGGCTGCCTAAGACTACAGAGTTCCTAGAGGGAAGGGCAGCCACCATCACTATGGTTACCTGCTGCCTAAGATGACTGAACTTAGAAGAGAGTCAGCAACCATCACTGCAGCCTCCAGTCTGCCTTTTCCCCTGCTGGTGCCAGAGATATTGGGTGGTTCAGATTCAGGAGAAATTCTCCACAGTGCAACACAGCAGCTGTGGCAGATATCACCAGACTGCCTCTTTAGGCTGCACCTGAACCCATCCCTCTTCACTGCATGTGGCCTCCCTCTGGGAATTTCATCATCTACAGCCAGGGGTTTACGTACAAAGCTCTGATACACCTGGGATGGAGCTTCTAGGGGGAGGAGCGGTTGCTGTCTCCATGGATCAGCAGACTTAGTCTTTTCTCCTGCTGGCTCTTAGGAATCCAGGCAGTTCAGACGAGTGGGATTCCAGCCAGAGTGCTTCATTAAATGGGTCCTTGATCCTGTTCTCCTGACTGGGTGAGACCAACCCCAACAGGGGTCACCAGATACCTTATATAAAAACATTCCCACTAACATGAGGTCAGTAACCCTCTGGGATGGAGCTCCCAGAGGAAGGAGCAGTCAGCCATCTTTGCTGTTCTGCAGCCTCCACTAGTGACACCCCCAGGGGTGGGAGAGACCCAGGCAAATAGGGTCTGGAGTGGACCCCCAGCAAATGACAGCAGCCTTATGGAAGAGGGGCCTGACTGTTGAAAGAAAAGAAAACAGAAAGCAACAACAACAGGATCAACAAAAAGGTACTCACAAAAACTCCATCAAAGGTAGATAACCTCAGCAAAATGAGAAAGAATCAATGAAAAAACACTGAAAACTCAAAAAGCCAGAGTATCTCTTCTCCTTGAAATGATTGCAACACCTTTCCAACAAGGGCACAGAACTGAGCCGAGGCTGAGATGGATAAACTGGCAGAAGTAGGCTTCAGAAGGTGGGTAATAATGAACTTCACTGAGCCAAAGGAGCATGTTCTAACCCCATGCAAAGAAGTTAATAACCATGATAAAACATAGGAGTTGTTAACCAGAATAATGTTTGGTGAGATACATAAATGACCTGATAGAGCTGAAAAATACAACACAAGAACTTTCCAATGCAACCACAGGTATCAATAGCTGAAAAGATCAAGTGGAAGAAAGCATTTCATAACTTGAGGACTATCTTGCTGAAATAAAACACAAAATTAGAGAAAAAAGGGCATGGAAAGAAATGAACAGAACCTGTGAGAACTATGGGATTATGTACACACACGGAACCTATGCCTGATTGTGGTACCTGAAAGATATGGTGAGAATTGGACTAAGTTGGAAAACATGCTTTAGGATGTCATCTAGGAGAACTTCCTCAACCTAGCAAGACAGGCCAACAGTCAAAACCAGGAAGTACAGAGACCCCCAGTAAGATAAGCCATGAGAAAAACCACTCCAAGACACATGATCATCAGATTCTCCAAGGTTGAAATGAAGGAAAAAAATATTAAGGGCAGCCAGAAAGAAAGGCCAGGTCACCTACAAAGGGAAGCCCATCAGAATAACAGCAGACCTCTCAGCAGAAACCCTGCAAGCCAGAAGAGATTGGGGGCCAATATTCAACACTCTTAAAAAAAAAAAATGTTTCTAACCAGAATTTCATATCCAGTGAAACTAAGCTTTATAAGCAAAGGAGAAATAAAATCCTTTCCAGACAGGCAAATGCTGAGGAAATTTGTCACCACCAGGCCTGACATGCAAGAGTTCCTGAAGGAAGCACTAAATATGGAAAGGAAAAATCATTACCAGCCACTACAAAAACACACTGAAGTACATAGACCAATGATAGTATGAAGCCACTACATCAACAAGTCTGTAAAATAACCAGCTAGCATCATGATGACAGGATCAACTTCACACATAGGAATATTAACCTTAAATGTAAATGGGCTAAATGCCCCAATTAAAAAGCACACAGTGGCAAGCTGGATAAAGAGTCAAGGCCCACTGGTGTGCTGTATTTAAGAGACCCACCTCATGTACAAAGACACACATAGGCTCAAAATAGGAAAATCTACCAAGCAAATGGAAAACAGAAAAAAATGAGGGGTTGCAATCCTAGTTTCTGACCAAACAGATTTTAAACCAATAAAGATAAAAAAAAAAGATAAAGAAAGGCATTACATATTTGTAAAGGGTCCAATTCAACAAGAAGAGCTAACTGTCCTACATATATATACACCCAATACAGGAGCACCCAGATTCATAAAACACATTCTTAGAGACATACAAAGAGACTTGGACTCCCACAGAATAATGATAAGAGAATTTAACACTGCACTGTCAGTATTAGACAGATCATTGAGGCAGAAAATTAACAAGGATATTCAGGATTTGAATTCAGTTCTGGATCAAGTGGACCTGATAGATATCTACAGAACTCTCCACCCCAAAATAACAGAATGTACATTCTTCTTGGCATCACATGGCACTTACTGTAAAATCAATCACATAATTGGAAGTAAAACACTCCTCAGCAAATGCCAAAGAACTGAAATCACAAGAAACAGTCTCTTAGACCAAAGCGCAGTCAAATTAGAACTCAATTTTAAGAAACTCACTCAAAACCATACAATTACGTGGAAATTGAACAACCTGCTCCTGAATGACTCCTGGGTAAATAATGAACTTAAAGCAGAAATCAAGAAGTTCTTTGAAATCAATGAAAATAAAGAGGCAATGTACCAGAATCTCTGGAATGCAGTGACAGCAGTGTTAAGAGGGAAATTTATAAAACTAAATGTCCACATTAAAAAGCCAGAAAGATCTCTAATTAACATCCTAACATCACAACTAAAAGAACTAGAGAACCAAGTGCAAGCAAACCCCAAAGCTAGCAGAAGACAAGAAATAACCAAGATCAGAGAAGAATCGAAGTAGATATAGACATAAAAAACCCTTCAAAATATTAATGAATCCAGGAGATGGTTTTTGAAAAAATTAATGAAATAGACTGCTAGTTAGACTAATAAAAAAGAAAAGGGAGAAGAATCAAATATACACAATAAAATGATAAGATAAATATCATCACTGGCCCCACAGAAATACAAACAACCATCAGAGAATACCATAAACACCTCTATGCAAATAAACCAGAAAATCTAGAAGAAAGGGACAAATTCCTGGACACATATATCCTCCCAAGACTGAACCAGGAAGAAGTCGAATCCTTGAATAGGCCAATAACAAGTTCTGAAACTGAGGCAGTAATAAATAGCCTACCAACCAAAAAAACACTGGGACCAGACAGGTTTAGAGCTCAATTGTACCAGAGGCACAAAGAGGAGCTGGTATCATTTATTCTGAAACTATTCCAAACAATTGAAAAGGAGGGACTCCTTCCTAACTCATTTTATGAAGCCAGTATCATCCTTATACCAAAACCTGGCAGAGATACTAAAAAAAAAGAAAACTTCAGGTCAATATCTCTGATGAACGTCAATACAAAAATCCTCGGTAAAATACTGCCAAACCAAATCCAGGAGCACATCAAAAAGCTTATCCACCATGATCAAGTTGACTTCGTCTCTGAGATGTAAGGCTGGTGCAATGTACAAAAATCATTAAATGTAATTCATCACATAAACTGAACTAAAGACAAAAACCACATGATTATCTCAATAGATGTAGAAACGGCCTTTGATAAAATTCAACATCCCACCCCCCATGTTAAAAACTCTCAATAAACTAGATTCTGATGGAACATACCTCAAAATAACAAGAGCCATTTATGACAAACCCACAGCCAATATCATACTGAATGGACAAAAGCTGGAAGCATTCCCCTTGAAAACTAGCACAAGACAAGGATGCCATTCTCACCACTACTATTCAACATAGTATTGGAAGTTCTGGCCAGTGCAATCAGGCAAGAGAAAGAAATAAAGGGTATTCAAATAGGAAGAGAGGAAGTCAAACTGCTTGCCAATGACATTATTTTATATCTAGAAAACCCCATTGTCTCAGCCCAAAAGCTTCTTAAGCTGATAAGCAACTTCAGCAAAGTCTCAGAATACAAAATCAATGTGCAAAAATCACAAGTGTTCCTATACACCAACAATACACAGGAGAAAACCAAATCACGAATGAACTCCCATTCACAATTGCTACAAAGAGGATAAAATACTTAGGAATACAGCTAACAAGCGGGAGTGAAGATCTCTTCGAGGAGAACTACAAACCACTGCTCAAGTATACCAGAGAGGACACAAACAAATGAAAAAACATTTCGTGCTCATGGATAGGAAGAATCAACATTGTGAAAATGGCCATACTGCCCAAAGTAATTTACAGATCCAATGCTACTCCCATTAAATTACTATTAACATTCTTCACAGAATTAGAAGAAACTACCATAAAATTCATATGGACCCAAAAAAGAGCCAGTATTGCCAAGACAATCCTAAGCAAAAAGAACGAAGCTGGAGCCACCATGCTATCCAACTTCAAACTATATACTACAAGGCTACAGCAACCAAAATAGCATGGAGTGTAACGGTAGTGATAGTTGTTAGATATTGCTTGCACTGTCCATTGTTCTAGGAAGAAGGGTTCCTGGGATAGGAAATATGACTGATTATTTTCCCACAGGAAAAGAAGGAACTTCCTCCTCTCTTTGGGACTAGAAATGACTTACTTTAAAAATCTCAGTTAAGAGAGGACTAGAGCTGTGCCAGTGCTGTGACTGTATTCCCCTAACCACGTGAAGGTACAGCAGGAGCAAGCCTTTCATTTGTAGCAGTGGCTGCAACAGAAAGGGGGGCAGATTTTAGAGCAGCCGGACACAAGGTATTCGTTTTTGAACCCTCCACGCTCAAGAAGGTGTGCTTCCTCAGCATGTGTATTTGTGTCAGTATGCTTTCATGTATAATTAGTAGAAAACTGAACATAAATGGACTTAAACATTAAAGAGTTATTTAATGGCCTGTGTAACTGAAAAGACCTCAGTTGAATGCTTTCAATTGTGGCTTAGAATTTCAACTTTATTTCTTTGCAATTTTTTGACTCTGCATTTCTCCATGTGACATTAATCTTCATGTTGTGGCTTACCGGTAGCCACCAGGGTTTTTCTTCTTTCAAATCCAGGAGAATGATCATTTCCTTGCTTATAGTTAACTAAGGTCTTAGATGTACTCTGATTGGATTATCTATGAAAAAATCCCTATGTCAGTGGAAGACTGAAGTCTCAACTGCCTTAGACCTTGTTTAATTGAGCAAGTTGCTTTGGACAGAGAGCTGGGATAACCTTTATTAGCTTAGTATCTAAGTCTTAGACCAATCAAAGCTGGAGATGGTCAGAGATGGAAGTGGTATTAACTTTCATTCAAAAAATGACTACTAAATAATGGAGAGAGAGAAACAGGAAAGATATTGAATGAAAACCAGAATGTCTATTGCACTGGGAGGTTTTGGAGCTCCAACAGCCAGGAAACGGCTAGGAAAACACTTTCTGACACAATAAGATCTGTCCCCTCTCCACAACTGGAGTGGGAACATTAGTGATTCCCACTAAAGAAGTAGCTTTACCTAGGAAAGTGGTGGCTTCATGAAGTTCATCATTTCTATGACAGCAAGTTGTGGAGACCAAGGAGAATAACCTGAAGAGTTTATTTCAGAACACACATTAGACAACACTTTGGGAATTTTCAGAAATTACATGGTGCTTTCAGAGGAGTTTATCTCCATCAGATAGGAAGTTAAAGGCTTAAATTATAATAATGTGTGTATAAAAAAAGAAGAGTGATTTTACGATATAATCACTGGATAGACAAAAGTGTAAAGATCTCCTATAAAGCAAAAGGAAATAATTTGTGTATCTGTCTACATGCTATCTTCCAACCTGTCTCACTTTGTGTGTGTGTGTCTTTGCATATTGGTCTGTGTATGCATATGGATATATAATTAAGAGAAGATGATTGATACCATAGACAGAGCAGAGAGCTAATCTATAAATAATAAGTGTTTCTGAAGAGAAAATAGCCCAGCAAAATAGAAGCAAAAGTTCAGAATAGAATATCTATTTCTGTATTAAAATCTTAAACTTGTTGATTATGACTCAACAGTAAGAGACAAACACTAGGATATATGAAGGTGAATTTTTTCAAGGAAGCATCCTTCCTGCGAGAGGGGAAACATGTCAACAAAAGGATACAATTAGGTTAACCTCTATTTTATTTTTACCAGTGTTTAGCTCCAATTGACCAAGCTCTACTGAATTTTGTGATAACTACTAAGTTTTGTGACTGTGGGTTCACAGTCTTAGACCCAGGCAAATTTTATTGAATGTACCAAGAATAATAAAGACACACATAAGCTAGCAAGGGTACTGCTTCTTTATTCATAAAAATCTGACTTTAAGATTACTCCATTTGAACAAGATATTAATAAATATCAATAATAGAGAAAAAGTGATATAAAACAATCATTATTAAATGCTGCAGTATTTGGTGATTTCTAGATAACTATTGTAAATATTGAAACACAAAAATAACATATTTCACCTAAGATCTAAGGATACAAAAAGTGTGTGGTTATAGAAGGACTGAGAAAGCTAAAAAGATGATAAATCCCTCCCTTATATTAGAATGATTAGTGAATATGTATACTAATTAGATTGGTAGAGAATATAATTTTATTAATTATTGGAAAACACTCTTAAAAGAATTAGTCTTTCAAATTACAAAGGAAAAGAAAAATACAATGTAGTCACTTAAATATTAAAATTATACTAAAATTATAAAACAAAGGAACAGGAACAAAAAGAAATAGAATGACTGACAATAAATATAAACTATGTTAAGCCCCAAAATTAACCTGATTATTCACACACACACACACACTCACTCACTCACTCTGTATGCAGTATATAAGAGATAAACCTAAAGTAAAATAGTGAAAGTTTTTTTAATTGCTTCTATAAAATTATCAACTGATCATTAAAAGACAAAAAACATATAAGAAAGTGGATAAGAACACACTATTCATAGAAAAGAAGATGCAAATTGTTAATTAACATGAAATGATGTTCATCTTCAAGTAGTTACAAAAATGCAAATCTAAGCTATAATGAGGCATAATTTTTCACTTCTCAGGATTGGTAAAAACAGTAAAGACTGATGACATCTGATCCAAGTAAGAATGTTACAGAATGGCCTCCTTTATATGCTGGTAGAAGCACAAATTATTTTAAAAATACATATACCATTTTATTCAGCAAATCTCACTTTTGGGAACTAAGTCTACAGAAATGCAAGCATTAATATAAAATGAGATAACAAACACATACAGATATACAAACAAAGATGTCTGTTATAGAATTGTTGGTAGGAGCAAATATTTGACTATTAATCAATAAGAGAAGTATTGAATAACTTGTGGAATACACTTAATGTGGAATATTATGCAGTTATAAAAAAAATTGTTCTAGTATGTTTGACCTAGAATGATGGTCATGATATAAAGTGAGAATGATACAAAAATGGAAGTGTGATGTATACACCATGATCCTATTTTTTAACAAAATGAAAAAGGAAAATACCCTCATAAAACCTTATATGTGCATCTATATGTGTGCATTTTCTATGCCTGCACACCTAACACGCATAGGCATAGGATGCTGAGCTGAAAGTACAGAGGTCCCATATACTCCTTGTCCCCACAGACAAATTTCCCCACTATCAACAGTCGCTCTCACAGTGGTACATTTATTATGATCAATGACTGTACACATCATTGTCTCCCAAAGTCCATAGTTTCAATTAAGATTCACTCTTGGTGTTGTTCATTCTATGGGTTTTGCCAAATGTCTTCAATCCAAATTATATTACAGAATAGTTTCACTGCCCTAACAACTTCACTGTTCATTCTTTGTACCTCTCCTATTCATCCACTTGCTCCCTCTTAAATCTTGACAAACCACAAATCTTTTTATTGTCTCTAGTTTTACCTTTTCCAGAATGTTACATAGTTGCACTCAAACTGTATAAAGTCTTTTTCAGATTGGCTTCTTTCACTTAGTATTATGCATTTAAGGCCCTTCCATGTTTTCTCATTGTTTGATAGCTCATTTCATTTTAGAACTGAAAAAAAAATATTCCATTGTCTGGAAGCACTACAGTTTACTTACTCATTCACCTACTGAAGGACATATCCAATCCTTCCAAGTTTTGGTCATTATGAACAAAGTCGCTATAATTATTCACATGGGGGTTTTGTGTGGCCACAAATTTTCAAATCCTTTGGGTAAATAGCAAGGATTGCTGCATTAAATGATAAGAGATTGTTTATTTTTGTAGAAGACCACCAAACTGTCTTTCAAAGTGGCTATACCATTTTACCTTCCCATTAGCAATGAATGAAAATTCTTTTTGTTCTACATCTTTGTCAGCACTTAGGGTGGCCAATGTTTTGGGTTTTGGCCATTCTAATAGGGTGTCATAGTATCTCATTGTTCTTTAATTTGCATTTCTCTGATAGCATATGCTGTTGAATAACATTTCATATGCTTCTTAGATATCTGTGTATCTTCTTTGCTGAGGTACTTATTCACGGTTTTTGCCCATTTTTATTGGGTTATAAATTTTCTTATTTTAGATTTTTAAGAGTTCTGTATAAAATTTGGGTAATATTCTTTTATCAGATATGTCCTTTGTAAATATTTTTTCCAGTCTGTCGCTTGTCTTCTCATTCTCCTGATGCTGCTTTTTGCAAAGCAGCAGTTCTGAATTTTAATGGAGTTCAACTTATCAATCACCTCTTTCATGGATCATGCCTTTGGTATTTTATTTAAAATGCCATCTCAATGCCCAAGTTCACCAAGAATTTCTCCTATGTCATTCTCCAGGATTTTTGTAATCTTGCATTTTACATTGAAGTCTGTGATCCATTTTGAGCCAATTTTTGTGAAAGGTTCAAGGTGTGTGTCTAGATTAATGTTAGGGATAAGGATGTGACTGTCCAGTTGTCTTAACACCATTCGTTGAAAAGAGACTGCTCCATTTTATTAATAGCCTTTGCCCCTTTGTCAAAGATCAATGGATTATACTTAGGTGAGTGTATTTCTGAGCTCATATTCTGGTCCATTGATTTATTTGTCTGTTTTTTCACTAATACTATAGTGTCTTGATTACTGTATGTTTATAGTAGGTTTTGAAATTGAGTGTTGTCAGTCCTCTAACTTTGATCTTTTCTTTCAATATTGAATTTACTCTCCTGGGTCTTTTTCCTCTTCACATAAACTTTAGAACCAAATTGTCAATTTCTACAAAATAACTTCCTGGAATTCTGATTGGAATTGCATTGAGTCCGTACATTCATTTGGAAAGAACTGACATCATGACAATATTGAGTCTTTCTACCCATGACCTGGAATATCTCTCCATTTATTTTTTTCTTTTTTGATATTATTTATCAGAGTTTTGTAGTTTTCCTCATATGTATCTTGGACTTTTTTTTTTAGATTTACACTTAAGTATTTTATTTTTAGGGCTGCTAATGTAAGTGGCAATGAGTTTTTAATTTCAAATTTCACTTATTCATTGATGGTACATAGAAAAGTGATTGACTTATTTCTGTTGTATCCTGCAACTTTTATAAAATTGCTTATTAGTTATCAGATTGTTTTACAGATTTAAAAAAATTTTCTACATAGACAACTATATCATCTCCAAAGACTGTATTATTTTGTTCTTACCAATCTGTATACATTTTATTTCCTTTTTTTGTCTTATTGCAGTAGCTAAGTGTTGCAGTAAGATGTTGAAAGCAGAAGTGAAGGGGGATAGCTTTGCTTTGTTATTAGGAAGCCTTCAAATTTCTTATTATTAAGTATGATATTAGCTATAGGACTTTTGTAGATATCCTTTATCAAGTTGAGGAAGTCCCTCTCTATTCCTAGTGTGTTAAAATTTTTTATCATGAATGAGTGTTGAATGTTGTCAAATGCTTTTTCTGCATCTATTGATATGATTGTGTGATTTTTCTTCATTGGCCTATTGATGTGATGGATTAAATGATATTCCAGTGTTAAAACAGCTTTCCATACCTGAAATAAAATCCACTTGATTGTGGTGTAGATGATAAGTGCTATCTTCAATAGCAAATTGAATCCAAAAAGTATACACTTTTATGTTGAGGATTTTTGTATCTATGTTCATGAGAAGTACTTGTCTATAGTTTTATTTTCTTGCAATGTCCTTGAATTTGTATATTAGGGTAATGCTGACCTTATAGAATGAGTTGGGGAGTATTCCTCCTGCTTCTGTCTTCTGTAAGATACTATGGAGCATTGATATAATATTGTCCTTAAATATTTGATAGAATTCACCAATAAACTCATCTGGGATTAGTAATTTTTGTTTTTTAACATCATTTTTTATTTAATTTCTTGAATAGATATAGTCCTATTCAGATTTTCTATTTCTTTTTGTGTGAGTTTTGGCAGATTGTGTCTTTTGAGTAATTGATGCATTTCATATAGGTTATCAAATTTGTGGACTTAGAGTTGCTCATAATATTTGTTTATTATCTGTTTAATGTCTATTGGATCTAGAGTGATGTCTCTGTATCATTTTTATATGAACAATTTGCATTTAACATCAACTTAAATCTACTTCCAAATAACATTATACCACTTCATAGGAGGCACAAGTAATTTATGGTAACAAAATATTACTAATTTCTCCCTCCTAACCTTTTATCATTGCTATCATTCATTTCACTTATAAATAAACATATAAGCATAATTGAATACATGGTTGCTATTATTATTTGAAGGTATTCACTTTTATATCAATTAAGAATAAGAAAAATAGGCTGGGGGTGTGAGGATTAGCCCACCCCATGTGCCATAACTGCCACCAACAAATGCTGTCCAGGGGGCTACATATTGGCCAGTTCTACTCACCACTGACAGTACTCGTGTGCACTATCTAGTGGAACAGGACAGGCCCACCTCACCATAATTTTCACTAACAACCAGAGCCTAAGCCAATGAAGAACTCTCAGACAATGCTGACATTGATTGCATCCAAATAGAACATACAGAGACAATACTACCGTGCCAGCCCAGGATTAAAGTCAAAACATCCTCCCCAAACAATACCCTAAATACAGCTACAGGAAAAGTCTTTCTCTATGAAAGAAGCCAATCCATGAAATTAAAAGAGAAACCATTAAAATAGATGCACAGATAAGGTAAGGACATGAGAAATATGAAAATTCAAGAAAAAAATGACACCTCTGAAGGAATACGATAATTCTTCAGTAAAATATCCCAAAGAAATGCAAATATGTCTAAAAGCCTGAAAAAGAATTCAAAATAATGTTCTTAAGAAAATGCAGTGAGATACAAGAGGACACAGATACAAATACAAGAGACACAATAAAAAAAAAAAAAAAACGCCGTTGGGAAGGAAATTCATGTCTTCAATGAGAATTTCACAAAAGAGAGACAGATATAAAAAAGGAACCCAACAGAAATCCTGGAAATAAATAATTCAACAGATGAAATTAAAAATTGTATATACAATCAAGAGTTCAACAATAGACTAAATCAAGCAGAAGAATTTTTGAACTTGGTTTTTTAAAATAACGAAGCCAGATTTTTTTTTAAAAGGTGAATGGGAATAAAAGAATAAAAGAGAATGAAGAAAGCCTACTGACATATAGGACACCATAAAGCAAACAAATATTTGAATTTTATAAGTTCCATAAGAATAAGAACAGGGAAATGCCATAGACAATCTATTTATTGAAATAATATCTGAAAACTTCTTCCTTCTTGTGAAAGATACAGACATCTAGATATAGAAAGCTAAAATATCTACTAGTAGATTGAATAAAAATATAAATGTTCTCCAAGGCACATTAAAGTTACACTGTCAAAAGTTGAAGACAGAGGGAGAATTTTAAAAATAGCAAGAGAAAAACATCAAGTCACATGTGGGGGTAAATCCCATCAGACTAGCAGCCTATTACTCAGTAAAACTCTTGTAGGCCAGGAGAGCATGAGATCCTATATTCAAAGTGCTGAGAGAAAAATGTCAATGAAGAATACTACTCCCAGGAAAGCTATCCTTTAAAAAGGATGGAGAAATAACATCTGTTGCAGACAAGTAAAAACTGAAGGAAATTCATCACTACTAGATCAATCATATGAAAAATGCTTCAGGGAGTACAACATCTATAAATAAAAGGATGATGTCTACTATTTAGAAAGCAAAAGAAAGAATTAAACTCATGGGTAGAGCAGATACATTAATGAAAACAAGAAAGAAATCAAAGCTTGTCACTACAGAAAATGACCAAATTGTAAAGATAAATATTAAAAGAGGAAAGAGGAACAAAGGATATACAGAACATTCAGAGAACAGCTATCAAAATGACAGTAGTAAGTTCTCACCTATTTTTAACAACATTGAATGTAAATGGTTTAAATTCTACAGTTATAAGACATAGACTGGCTGAATGGGTAGAAAATAAAACACAAAAGACTCAATTATATACTGCCAAGAAGAAATTCACATCATGTGTAAAGACACTGTATTAAGTCTGTCCTCATGCTGCTAATAAAGACATACCTGAGACTGGGTAGTTCATAAAGGAAAGAGGTTTAATGGACTCACAGTTCCACATATCTGGGAAGGCCTCACTATCATGGTGGAAAATGAAAGAAGAACAAAGGGATATCTTACTTGACAGCTGACAACAGAGCTTGCATAAGGAAATTCTAATTTATAAAACCATGAGATCTCGTGAGAGTTATTCACTATCACAAGAACAGCATGGGAAAGATTCACAATCATGAGTCACTTACCTCCCACTGGGTCCCTCCCACAACACATGGGAATTATGGGAGCTACAATTCAAGATGAGATTTGGGTGAGGACACAGACAAACCGTATCAGACACAAATAGACTGAAAGTGAAATGACAGAAAAAAAAAATCCCATGCATATGAAAGCCAAAACCTTGCAGGAGTAGCTATACTTACATCGGACAAAGTAGACTTTAAGTCAAAGAACATAACAAGAGATAAAGAGGGCCAGTATGTAATGATGAAGGGATCAATTCATTGACAGGATATAACAATTGTAAATATATATGGACTCAACACTGGAGCACTAAGATATATAAACCAAATATTATTAGAGCTAAAGAGAGAGACTCCAATACAGTAAGATGGAAATTTCAACACCCCACTTTCAGCATTGGGTAGATCATCTAGAGAGAAAATCAACAAAGAAATATTGGACTTAATCTGTGCTATAGACCAAGTGGACCTAGCAGGTATTTATGTAATATTTTATCCAACAGCTACAGAATACACATTCTTTTCACCAGCACATGGAACATTCTTCAGGATAAACCACATGCTAGTCCACAAAACAAGTCTCAAAAAATTTTTAAAGATCAAAATTATATTGAGTACCTTCCCAAAGTACAATGGAATAAAACTATAGATCAATAATAAGAGAAATTTTGGAAACTATACAAATACATTGAAATAAAGCAACAGGCTTCAAAGTGATCATTAGATTAATGAAAAAATTAAGATCAAAATGAAAAAATTTCTGAAAAAAATGAAAACGTAAACACAACATACCCAAATCTATGGAATAGAGTAAACGTAGTGCTAAGAGGGAATTTTATAGCAATAGCCATCTACATCAAAAAAGTGGAAAGATTTCAGATAAACATCCTAACAGTGCACCACAAGGAACTAGAAAAGCAAGAGGGATCCAAGCCCAAAGTTAATACAAAGAAGGAAAAAATAAAGTGCAGAAATAAAGGAAATAGAAACTAAAAGCTAAATTAAACTAATTAATAAAATGATTAACAAAACAGAATTTTATTTCTTGAGAAGATAAACATAAACAAAATCAATAAACCACTAGCTAGACTAACTAATAAAAAAGAGAGAAGACCCAAATAAGTAAATCAGAAATAAATAAAGCACACATTACAACTGATACCACAGAAATATAAAGGATTATCAGAGATTATTTTGAGCAACTGTACCCTAACAAATTGGAAAACCTAGAGGAAATGAATCAATTCCTAAATACATCTACCCTTGTCAAGACAGAACCAGGAATAAATAGGAAACAGGAACAGACCAATAATGAGTAACAAGATTGAATCAATAATAAAAAGTCTCCCAAAAAAGAAAAGCCCAGGACCAGATGGCTTTATTTCTGAGTTCTACCAAAATTTTAAAGCAGAACAAATGCCAATTCTTCTCAAGCTATTCTTAAAAAAAAAAAAAAAAAAAAAAAAATGAAAAGGAGAGAATTTCTCTTAATTCATTCTACAAAGCCAGCATTACCCTGATAGCAAAACCAGACAAAGAGACAACAAAAAGGAAAATTACAAGCCAATATGCAAAGTTTCTCAACAAAATACTAACAAACTGAATCTAACAACACATCTAAAAAAATAGTAGAACATAATAAAGAAGGATTTATCCCAAGGATGCAAAGAAGGTTCAACATACACAAATCAATAAATGTGATACATTGCTTCAGAAGAGCAAAGAACAAAAACCATATGATTATCTCAATTGGCACAGAAAAAAAGCATTTGATACAATTCAAGGACTCTTTATGATGAAAACTCTTAACAAATTGGCATAGAAACAAAGTATTTCAACTCAATAAAGGCCACATCTGATTAACACACAGCTATCATCTTACAGAATGAGGAAAAACTGAAAGTCTTTCTTATAGGAACTGGAATAAGATAAGGATGCCCACTTTTACCACACCTATTCAACATCTCACTGGAAGTCCTAGCCAGAGAAATTAGGCAAGAGAAAGAAAGAAAGGGCATCCAAATTGGAAAAGAAGAAGTCAATTGTCCCTCTTTGCAGATGACATGATTATACATAGAAAAATCTAACTACTCCACCAGAAAACTCTTGGAACTGATAAATGAATTCAGTAAAGTTGCCAGATACAAAATTAACATATGAGAATCAGTAGCATTTCTTTATATCATAATGAACTAGCTGAAAGAGAAATCAAGAAAACAATCTGATTTACAATTCTTACGAGGAAAATAAAATAAAAATAAAAACCTAGAAATAAATTTAACCAAGGAGGTGAAGACCTCTACAATGATAACTAGAGAACACTAATGAAAGACTGTAGAGAATACAAACAACTATAAAGACATAATATGCCTATGGATTGGAAAAATTGTTAAAATAACCATACTACACAAAGCAATCTACAAATTTAATGCAATCCCTATCATAACATCAATGACATTTTTCACAGAAAGAGAAAAAAAAATCCTAAAATTTGTATGGAAATACAAAAGACTTGAATAGTAAAAGTAATACTGAGCAAAAAGAACAAAGCTGGAGGTCTCACACTATACAATTTCAAAATATACTACAAAGCTCTAACCAAAACAACATAGCACTGATATAAAAACAGACACATAGACCAAGGGAACAGAATAGAGAAGCTAGAAATAAATCAATGTATTTACAGCCAACTTATTTTTGGCAAATATGTAAGAACATACCTGGGAAAATGATGGTCTCTTTAATAAATAGTGCTAGGAAATCTGGATATTCATAGGCAGAAGAATGAAACTAGACCCCTATCTCTCACCATTTATATGAGTCAACTCAAAATGGATAAAAGACTTAAACATAAAACCCAGAAATATAAAACCACTAGAAGGGAATATAGGAGAAATGCTTCAGAACATTTTTAGGGAGGGATATTGTGACCAAGATTTCCAAAGCACAAGTAACAAAAACAAAAAGAAACAAATGTGACTGTATTAAACTAAAAACTTCCACACAGCAATGGAAATAATTAATAGAGTGGAGAGACAACCTGTAGAATGGGACAAAATATGTGCAAGTTATTCATACAACAAGGGATTAATTTTCAGAATATATAAGGAATTCATACAGCTCAACAGCAAAACAAAACAACAACAAAAATCTGATTAAAAAGTGAGCAAAGCCTTGTAGTATAGTTTGAAGTCAGGTAGTGTGACACCTCCACTTTGTTCGTTTTGCTTAGGATTGTCTTGGCTATACGGGCTCTTTTATCATTCCGTGTGAAATTTAAAGCAGCTTTTTCTAACACTGTGAAGAAATGTCAAATGGTAGCTTGATGGGAATAGCAGTGAATCTATAAATTACTTTGGACAGTATGGCCATTTTCACATTGATCCTTCCTATCCATGAGCATCGAATGTTTTTCCATTTGCTTGTGTCCTCTCTTATTTCCTTGAGCAGTGGTTTGTAGTTCTCCTTGAAGAGGTCCTTCACATCCCTTCTAAGTTGTATTCCTAGTTATTTTATTCTCTTTGTAGCAATTGTGAATTGGAGTCTTCTCATGATTTGGCTCTCTGTCTATTATTGGTTTATAGGGATGCTTGTGATTTTGCACATTGATTTTGTATCCTTGCTGAAGTTGCTTATCAGCTTAAGGAGTTTTTGGGCTGAGACAATGAGGTTTTCTAAATATACAATCATGCCATCTGCAAACAGAGATAATTTCACTTCCTCTCTTCCTATTTGAATACCCTTTATTTCTTTCTCTTGCCTGATTGCCCTGGCCAGAACTTCCAGTACTATGTTGAATAGGAGTGGTGAGAGACGGCATCCTTGTTTTGAGCCGGTTTTCAAAGGGAATGTAACTGAACAGCATGGTAATGGTACCAAAACAGATATATAGACCAATTGAACAGGACCGAGGCCTCAGAAACAACACCACACATCTACAACCATCTTTGACAAACCTGACAAAACCAAGAAATGGGGAAAAGTTTCCCTATTTAATAAATGGTGCTAGGAAAACTAACTAGTCATATGCAGAAAACTGAAATTGGACCCCTTCCTTACACCTTATACAAGAATTAACTCAAGATGGATTAAAGACTTACATGTAAGACCTAAAACCATAAAACCCTAGAAGAAAACTTACACAATACCATTCAGGACATAGGCATGGGCAAAGACTTCATGACTAAAACACCAAAAGCAATGGCAACAAAAGCCAAAACTGACAAAACTAAACTAAAGAGCTTCTGCACAGCAAAAGAAACTATAATCAGAGTGAACAGGCTACCTACAGAATGGGAGAAAATGTTTGCAATTTATCCACCTGACAAAGACCTAATATCCAGAATCTAAAAGGAACTTAAACAAATTTACAAGAAAAAAACAAATAACCCCATCAAAAAGTGGGCAAAGAATATGAACAGACACTTTTCAAAAGAAGACATTTGTGCAGCCAACAAACATATGACAAAAAGTTCATCATCACTGGTGATTAGAGAAATGCAAATCAAAACCACAAAGAGTACCATCTTCACACCTGTTAGAATGGTGATCATTAAAAAGTCAGGAAACAACAGATACTGGAGAGGATGTGGAGAAATAGGAACGTTTTTGCACCATTTGTAGGAGTGTAAATTAGTTCAACCATTGTGGAAGGCAGCGTGGTGATTCCTCAAGGATCTAGAACTATAAATACCATTTGACCCACCAATCCGATTATTGGGTATATACCCAGAGGATTTTAAATCATTCTACTATAAAGACACATGCACATATATGTTTATTGCAGCACTTTTCACAATAGCAAAGACTTAGAACCAACCCAAATGCCCATCAATGTTAGACTGGATAAAGAAAATGTGGCACATATACACCATGGAATACTAAGCAGCCATAAAAAAGAATGAGTTCATGTCCTTTGCAGGGACATGGATGAAGCTGGAAACCATCATTCTCAACAAACCAACACAGAAACAGAAAACCAAAGACCGCAAGTTCTCACTCCTAAATGGGAGTTGAACAATGAGAACATACGAGCACAGGGAGGGGAACATCACACATCGCGGCCTGTGGGGGAGTGGGGGACAATGGGAGAGATAGCATTAAGAGAGATACCTAATATAGATGATGGGTTGACGGGTGCAGCCAAACACCATGGCACATGTATACCTATGTAACAAGCCCGCACGTTCTGTATCCCGGAACTTCAAGTATAATAATAATGATAATAATAATAATAAACAATGAGCAAAGGATCTGAATAGACATTTATGAAAATAAAACATACAAATGGCCAATAAGTATGTGAAAAAATGCTCAAGATCACTAATCACCGGAAAAAATGCAAGTCAATACCACAATGAGCTATCACCTCACACCTGTCAGAATGGCTATTATCAAAAAGACAAAAGATAAGTGTTGATGCGGACGTGGAGAAAAGGAAACCACTGGAACTGTTGGTGGGAATGTGAATTAGTACTGCCACTATTGAAAACAGTATGAAGTTTCCTCAAAAAATTAAAAATGGAACTAGTATGTGCTCCTGCAATCTCACTACCAAGCATTTATCCAAAGGAAAAGAAATCAGTCTATCAAACGGATACCTGTACCTTAATGTTTATTGCAGCAGTATTCACAATGGCTAAGACATGGAATTAATTTAAGTGTCCATCAACAAACAAATGGATGAAGAAAATTAGTGTATATACTCAATGAAATAAGCTTCAGGTATAAATATGTATGAAATCCTGTCACTCACAGCAACATAGATGAGCCTGGAGGACATTATATTAAGCCAAATCAGTCAGTCACAGAAAGATAAATACCACATGCTGTCATTCATATGTGGGAGCTAAAACATAATTGAGTTCATGGAAGTAGAGCATAGAATTGTGGGTATGAAAGGCAGAAAAGGGTAAGAGGGAGGGGACAATAGGGAGAGGCTGGTTAACAGATACAAAATTATAACTAGATAGGAGGAATAAGCCCTGGCATTCTATAGCACTATAGGGTGAACATGATTTATCATAATTTATTGTATATTCTCAGAAAGCTAGAATAGAGGATTTTGAATGTTCATAACACAAAGAAATTATGAATGTTTGAGGGGATGGATATGCTAATTACCCTGATTTGATCATTACACATTGTATATCACATATGGAAATATCACTGTGTCATGCATAAATATGTACAATTATTGCATCAACTAAAAAATGAAAGAAAATAAAAGTAAAAGTAAGGGAAAGTATTTATTTTACCTTCACTTATTCTCTGATGCTGTTCCTTCCTTTATTTGGATCCATGTTTCTGACTTATGTCATTTTCCTTCTTCCTGAATAGCTTCTGCTAAGATTTCTTGCAAGGCAGATTTACTTGTAACAAATTCTCTCAATTTTTATTTGTCTGAGAAAGTCTTTATTCCTTCTTGGCTTTTGAAGGATAAATTCACAGAGTACAGAATTTAAACAGTGTTTCTTTACTCTCAACATTTTGAATATTTCATTCCACTCTCTTTTTGCTTGCATGATTTCTGTGGTGAAGTTGGATGTAATTCTTATCTTTGCTCTTGTATAGGTAAGTTGTTTCTTTTCTCCACTTTCATTCTTTTCTAGATATTTTCTTCATCCCTTGATTTTTCTTTTTCTCTCTCTTCTCCTTTTTAATATTCCCATTACATGTATGCTACTCCTTTTGTAGTTGTCCCACAGTTCTCAGATATTCTATTCTTTTTTGTCAGTTTATTATTATTATTATTATTGCTTCTCAGTTTTGGAAGTTTCTGTTGTCCTATCGTTAGACTCTGAGATTCTTTCCTCAGCTATGTGAAGTCTACTAATGAGCCCATCAAAGGCATATTTTATTTCTGTTTTTGATCTTCATCATTTTACAAATATTTCCTAGAATTTTAATCTGTCTGCTTACATTTTCTATCTGTTCTTGTCTGCTTACATTTTCTATCTGTTCTTGTCTGTTGTCTAATTTTTTCATTACGGTTCTGACAGCTCTGAGCATATTAATCATAGACTTCTTTTTTTTTTTTTTGAGATGGAGTCTCGCTCTGTTGCCCAGGCTGGAGTGCAGTGGCACGATCTCAGCTCCCTGCAACCTCCACCTTTCGGGTTCACGCCATTCTCCTGCCTCAAACTCCTGAGTAGCTGGAACTACAGGTGCCTGCCACCATGCCCAGCTAATTTTTTTTTGTATTTTTGGTAGAGAAGGGGTTTCACTGTGTTAGCCAGGATGGTCTTGATCGCCTGAGCTTGTCATCTGCCTGCCTCGGCCTCCCAAAGTGCTAGGATTACAGGCGTGAACCACCGCGCCTGGCCTCAATCATAGACTTTTAAAAAGATTTCTGTTCTGATAATTCCAACCTCATGGCCATATATAAGTCTGGTCCTTATGCTTGCTCTGGCTCTTCAAACTGTGTTTTTTGCCTTCTAGTATGCCTTACAATTTTTTTTCATAGCTGATTATAACGTTCTGAGTAAAAGAAACTGTGATAAATAGGCCTTTAGTGATGTCATGATATGATGTGGAAAAAGGGGGTGTGTTCTATAAGCCTGTGATTAGGTCTTAGTCTTTTGATGAGCCTGTGCCCTGGACTGTGAACTTTACCAGTGCTGCTCTTTTTCTCCCCTTCCTTAGGGGGTACAGGGCAGCCTTCCAACATGTGAAAAACTAGAGGACCCTGGAGTTGGGTATTTTTTTCCCCCAGGCAGATCAGACTCTGATAAAACCTCAGAGGGTTAGGCTCTGGTAAAATAGTCTCCCTTGAGGTTAGGCCCTTTAAAGGAGGGCAGACTATTCAGCTTTTTAGAAATTATTATTATTTTTTTGAGACAGGGTCTTACTGTCACCCAGACTGGAATGCAGCAATATAAATCATGGCTCACTGCAGCCTTGACCTCCTGGGTTCAAGTGATGCTCCTACCTCAACCCGAGTAGCTGGGACCATCGGCATGTGCCACCATGCCTGTCTGATTTTTTGTAATTATTTGTAAAGATAGGATCTCACTGTGTTCTCCAGGCTGGTCTCAAACTTCTGGGCTCAAGTGATCCTCCCACCTCTGGCTGATTTTATAGTCACTTTTTCTCCTCCTCCTACCAAAAGAACAAGAGGACTTTCTCATCTGATATTTACCATGAGGACCTAGTAGATAGAGCTCCTAAAGGTCAAACTCATAAAAGTATGTACCCCCCCACTATGACGGGGTACCTTTGGAGTTTTTAATTCTCAAAGTTGTTTCACACTGAGGCTTCAGCAATTTGCCAACTACAGTTTAATTATTTCTACCCCCACAATGGTTACTATGCAGGTTTCTGGTCATGGATCTCTGCTTCAGTAAGTTGTGGTTCTGTTTCTCTAATTTGGGGGTCCTCTCTGTCTTTCCAACTTCAGGGCAGTGGTTTGCCCTGTGACCTCACTTCTCTGATCTAAGAGAGTTGTTGTATTTTTAATGAGTTTAGCTTTTTTGCTTGTAAGTATGGATTGGCAACTTCTAAGCTTCCTGCATGCCAAACTGAAAAGTAGAAGTTCTCGAAAGAACTATTTTTATACTAATATTTTATTGATTTATATAGTATTCAGTATTATAATTAAATGCTAAGTATAACTTAGTGTTAAGGAATTGACTTAGTAAAAAGCAACTGAAATGGTGGAAAAAAATATACACAAGCACATAAGAAACTAAACTACTAGTCTGGAGTCTTCATTGTTCTCTGAGCATTAGTCAATATGTTTTGGCAGAAGGAATAGAAACTATTGATCATGCAGAAAGTCAGTTAAATGAAAGTTAAAAAGCTTCTGCTAGATAAGTGTGTTCAAGTGTCTACATATGCATTCACATTTAAATATAGGCTTCTACATAGTACCTTTTCCTCTTAATGTTTTATTATAGATTCATCACTTGTTTATAAACATTACCTGAAAACAAATATATCTGCTTAATATTTTATTTTATTTTCCATCATCTATTTTACCATTCCATTATTAGCTTTCTTTTCTACTTTAGCTTGTTTTCTTTATGTAGATAAATTTTGAACAAGACTCAAGTTACCTGACCTTTTAATTGGCATTTACTGTGGACCACCACTTCCTCAAAATGATCTATTCTCTTGGCTTTCCGTCTAACTCTCTGGCTTTACTATTTGTCTATTATCTGTTCCTGAATCTTTGAAAGTCAGCTCAAACATCATCTGTTTAAAACATAACAAGTAATTTACACACTCCACCTCTTCTTCTATTTCCTGTCTCAATGGCAACATAATACTAATGATAACCAGTTTACCATAGTTAGACTTATAATCTTTGAATTTCCAATGGGCTTATTGGAATGTAAACCCATTTAAGTCAAGGAGCATCTGACTCTTTTGTTGTACACACCAGACAAGTCAGGAATGATCCTTGATATGTCCATCCTGCTTAATTTTTATTTTCAAATCACATTAAATTTGCTTCCTATTTCTCAAATATATTCACATATTTCAAGATTCTCTGTTACCATCAAGTGCAATAAACCATTATCTTAAGCACTGACTATGTAATAGCCTCATAAAGATTCACCCATATACTTTCTTGAACCTCTCTCCAAACCATCTGGCATGTGGCTGTTAATATGATCGTTGAAAAAAGTAAACCAGTAAAGCTATTCCCATGTTTGTAAGTAGAAATACATTAATTATTGCTTTTAGGATTGACACAAAACTTCTTAAAATATCCGTAAGGCCACACGTAATTTGATCTCTTCCAGCCCTTGCTTTATGTTGAACCAGTTCTGTCTCTTCCTCTCTCAGCCATATTCCTACTTTCCCTTGCTCTCTTGTTTCTAGCCACATACAGGCCATGTTCCCTCCCTCTTCAAAGTAGTCACCTATATTGTTTGCTATTGAATCCCCCTTTTCCCTAGGGTACTTATGATTGAGATCTCCTGTGAAGTATCCTCCTCTGGGAAGTATTCATTGAGGTTTTTAAGTAAAATCTTCTTGTATAGGCTTCATGGCAGCATATATCTTGTATTTATAACAGTTATCAAGTTGAGAATTGATTGCTGTTATTGGATTAATGTTTTTGCCACCAAATAGTAAACTTCTTGAGGGAAGGAGCCATGTATGATTTTGATCCCTGTTGTATTCCTAATACTAAATGGCACATGGTAAGTGCTAAAGTATTTGATCAAAGAATAAATGACTTTAATTTAAACTAAGAATTAACTATTAAGTCATACTATAATTTGCTAAGCTACTTGACAAATGGCAAAAATTGTAGCAAATGAAATAGAATTCCAGGAACAATATACGCCTTTTTCAAATTTCATACAGAGTAGATTTTCTAAAAAATAAGCAGCGCATTTTCAAAGTCCCCCTAAACAAGGCTTCAGATGGCACAAGGCCATGGATAGGTTGTCATAGTGATGATCAGAAATGAAAATTATTTCTACTATACTTGAAGTCAGGAGTTTGAGACCAGCCTGGCCAACATGGCGAAACCCAATCTCTATTAAAAATATAAAAATCACGGGCTGTGGTGGTGCATGCCTAGAATCCAGTTACTCAGGAAGCTGAGGCAGGAGAATTGCTTGAACCCAGGAGGCAGAGGTTGCAGCGAGCCGAGACTGTGCCACTGCACTCCAGCTTGGGTGACAGATCCCATTTCAAAAAAAAAAAAGCAATGAAATATATTTCTGTAGGGACCAACTTCATTTACAGCAAGAGACATGAGACTGAATATAGTCTATGCCAAAAGTTTCCAATCCTTAGAACCAGCCCTATAAAAAGAAGGAAAAAAGAACATAAAGGAAGCAGCAATCAGCTATGAGCAATAATTAGACATTAGTTTGCTAGCTCTAACACATGTGACCATGAAGAGTAACTGAACCATATTGACTTTTTTTTTTTTTATTATTATACTTTAAGTTCTAGGGTACATGTGCATAACATGCAGGTTTGTTACATATGTATACATGTGCCATGTTGGTGTGCTGCACCCATCAACTCGTCAGCACCCATCAATTCATCATTTATATCAGGTATAACTCCCCAATGCAATCCCTCCCCCCTCCCCATATTGACTTTCTCTCCTAAAAAGATAAATATGAAAAAATTAAGAAGAAAACTGTCCTATGACAGAGAATACAGAAATTGGATAAGAATGAACAGCTGTTTCATTTCATTACCTTTGCCCTTTTCCACCTTTATTTTTGGAAAATTAGTTGATCTAAAAAGCAATAGTTCTCTATCAGTCAGTTTTTGCTACAAACACATACACACACAGAAAGACAGAAAGGCATATAGTAATATGCATTTACCTTAGGTTCACAGGTATACAGTTTAGCTGAGTTTGATTACCTCCACATGTTTCATTCTAAGTCATAAGATGAAAGGAGCAGCTGTGTGGGAATTTTAACATACGCCCACAAATTATTTGATACTCCACCTTACAAGAGGTACAGCTTAAATTCCCTCCTCTTGAGTGTGGATTGGAATTAGTGACTCACTGCAAGGCAATTGAATAATGTGGAAATGGCAGTGTGTGACTTCCATGTAATAAAAGACATGGCTTCCTCCTTGCTTTCTCTTACATTGATACTTGGGGGAAAGTCAGCAACTATCTTGGAAGGATATTGAAGAAAGCCTGTGGAGAAGCTCATGTGGTGAGAAATTGAGGCATTCTGCCAATAACTACATAAATGGGTCATCTTGGGAATAGATCCTCTAGTCCTGATGAACTCCAGGTGACTACAGACATGCCAACATCTTGACTACCTCCTCATGGAAGATGCAGAACCAGAAGCTCCCAGTTAAGCAGCTTCCAAATTCTTGTCTCACAGAAACTATACAGAAAGCATCAATTTCTTACCACATGTCTTTTGGACAAATGCAACATTAATGGACAGAGGAACATACTTCTGTATAGCAGATTAAATAATGGCCACCCAGATAAAAAAAAAAAACTCTAATCTCTGGAAATGTATAAGGTAAAGAAGTCTACAGATGTGATTGAATTAAGAATATTGGTGTGATAAGTTTATTTTGGATTATCTTGGTGGACCCTAAATGCTATCACGAGTTCCTTCTAAGAGAAAAGCAGGAAGAGACTTGACACCCACACAAAGAAGGTAATGTGAAGATGGAGGCAGAGACTGGAGCCATGAGGCGACAAGCCAAGAAACACTGAGGAATGCTGGCAGACAACAGAAGATGGAAGAGGCAAACAATGCATGCTCTAACAGAACCTCTAGAAATGTGAGATAATAAGTTTTTATTGTTCTAAGTCTCCAAGGTTTTGGTAATTTGTTATGTCAGCCATATGGAATGAATACATTCTCTCATTTGGTGAGATTAGATGTTAAATATTGGCTGAACAATAATCTACTCTACTTTAGCATCCCTTCAAAAATAATCAGAAAATTTAAAAGGAACATTATGCACTGATACTAGCAAAATAAATGAACAAATGAATTAACACAAAAATAGGCAAAAGGAAAATGAAGTTATAAGACCACAGTTTAATTATCCATGAAAGCAATGGAAAATGTGAAGTCTCTAAGAAACCAAAGTAAAAAGAGTAAAAATAGTATGAAAGAAACCAGAAAGAAATGAATGTTCTTTGGATTTAGGGTAAATATAGAGACTAAAATAAAAACCGGAAATGAATACTCCATTAAAACAGGCATATGAAAGACAGGATGTGTAAAACCATACAAAATGAAATTGTGTGTGTGTGTGTATATGTATTTGTGTACATACACACACGAAAAGAAAAAGTTCAATAGAAGATTCATTTTTTATGTATTTAGTGTTTCTAAAGAATAGACTTAAAATGTAATTTAAAAATTCAAAGATAGAAGAAAACTATGCTGAAATTAAAGAAGATCTAATTCTATAAATGTAAATAACATTATGTATTTTAAGAACTTGAAAGAAAAGGAGTTGGAAAGTGGCCAAGATGGCCAACTAGAAGTAGCTAGTGTGAGTGGCTCTCACAAGGAGGAACAAAAGGGCAAGTAAATACAGCACCTTCAGTTGAAACATCCAAGTTCTCGCATTGGGACTAATCAAGGAAACAACTTGACCCATGAAGAACATAGAAGAGAAAGTCAGGACGACAGCCCACCTGGGCACGACACCCAGCCAGGTGAACCTCCCCTGCCCAGAGAAGCGGTGAATATATATGTGACCCGGAAACTACACTCTTCCCACGGATCTTTGCAACCTCGAGTTGGGAGATCCCCTCTTGAACCCACTCCACCAGGGCTTTCAGTCTAACACACAGAGATATGGGAGTCTTGGCAGAGCAGCTGCTCAGGCACATGTTGGAGAACAGGAACTGTAGATATTCCAGCTCCAGGCTTCCCGGCAAAAGTAACTGCAACTCCAGAAAAGCAGGAGATTAGATCTGTGTGCATACCCTTAGGATCGAGGCTGAATCCAGGGGCCAAGGAGTGATGGTCTGTGGGCCCCACTTCCATGGTGCCTCAAAGGATAAGATACATTGGCTTGGAATTCCAGCCAGCCACCAGCAGCAGTGTTATGCCTACCTGGGACAGAGTTCCCAGGGAGAGGGGCAGACCACCATCTTCACTGTTTGGGTGAGTCACCTTTTTCAGCCTGCAGGCTTTGAAGAGTCCAAACCGATCAGGGGCAGAAGGGATCCCCCAACACAGCACAACTGCTCTGACCAACATGTGGTCAGACTCAGGTCCCTGAGCCATTCCTTCTTATTGGGCAGGACCTCCCAAGCAGGGCCTCCAGCCATCCCCGCTGGTGTTCTCTGGCCTACAGAGATCTGAAAACTGCCTGGGACAGAGGGCCCAGAGGGAGGGGTGGGCTGCCATCTCTGCTATTTCGGTACTGAGCCTGTCCAGCCTGCAGGCTTTGGAGAGCCCAAGCCAAAAGGCGGTGAAGAGTTACCCCAGCACTGTGCAGCTGCTCTACAAAAGCATGGCCAGACTTCTTCTATAAGTGGGTCCTGATACGCTTCCTCCTGACTGGGCAAGACCTCCCAACCAGGATCTCCAGCCACCTCCTGCAGGTGCGTTCCACCGGGCAACAGGTTCGTACCTCCCTGGGCCAGAGCTCCTAGAAGAAGTGGCAGGCTGCCATCTTTACTGTTCTGCAGCCTTCATTGGTGATACCTTCAGCTACTGAAAAATCCAAGGCAACTAGGGACTGGAGTACACCCCCAGCAAACCACAGCATCCCTATGGTAAAGAGGCTGAATTGTGCCAGGAAAAAAAAGAAAAAAAAAAAAAAAAAAAAACATCCAAAGTTAAGCAACATCGAACATTGAAGGTAGATTAGATAAGCTCACAGAAATGAGAAAGAATCAGAGCAAGAATGCTGAAAACTCAAAAAGCCTGAGTGCCCTCTTTCCTCCAACTGACCTCATTACCTCTCCAGTAAGGGTTCAGAATACCCAGTATAGAGAAGAACTTAATCCTCCTGATAGGGCTGAAAAACACACTACAAGAATTTCATAATAAAATCACAAGTATTAATAGTAGAATAGACCAAACAGAGGAAAGAATTTCAGAGCTTGAAGACTGACTTTATGAAATATGGCGGGCAGACAGGAGTAGAGAAAAAGGAATGAGAAGGAATGAACACAACCTCCAAGAAATATGGAGTACCATATCACACCAGTCAGAATGGCTATAATTAAAAAGTCAAAAAATAACATGCTGGCAAGGTTGTGAAGAAAAGGGAATGCTTATACACTGCTGGTGGGAATGTAAATCAGTTCAGCCATTGTGGAAGATGATATGGCAATTTCTCAAAGACCTAAAGACGGATATACCATTCGACTCAGCAGTCCCATTACTGGGCATATACCCAAAGGAATATAAATCATTCTGTTTTAAAGACACATGTACATGTATGTTCATTGCAGCACTATTCACAATGGCAAAGACATGGAATCAACCTAAATGACCATCAATAACAGACTGGATAAAGAAAATGTGGTACATATACACCATGGAACACCATGCAGCCATATAAAAGAATGAGATCAATGAGATCATGTCCTTTGCAGGGACATGGATGGAGCTGGAGGCCATTATCCTTAGCAAACTAATACAGGAACAGAAAACCAAATACCACATGTTCTCACTTATAAGTGGCAGCTAAATGATGAGAACACATGGACACACACAGGGGAACAATACACATGGGGGCTTTTTGGAGGATGGACAGTAGGAAGAGGGAGAGGATCAAAAAACAACTAATGGATACTACGTTTAGGCTGGGCGCGGTGGCTCAAGCCTGTAATCCCAGCACTCTGGGAGGCCGAGACGGCCGGATCACGAGGTCAGGAGATGGAGACCATCCTGGCTAACAGGGTGAAACCCCGTCTCTACTAAAAAATACAAAAAACTAGCCTGGCGAGGTGGCGGGCGCCTGTAGTCCCAGCTACTCGGGAGGCTGAGGCAGGAGAATGCCGTAAACCCAGGAGGCGGAGCTTGCAGTGAGCTGAGATCCGGCCACTGCACTCCAGCCTGGGCGACAGAGCGAAACTCCATCTCTAAATAAATAAATAAATAAATAACTTCCCCTAAAAAAAAGAACTTAGACAATGTCATGTTTTGTACTAGAAAATACTTCAGTTCAGTCTTATAATCCTGGCTTTTCTCTTTTGATTTACCACATTCATAAAATATTTGAAGAAATTTGCTTATGTGCATGTTGACATATGTTATATATGATTTGTTTCTTCGTCTTTTTTTTTTTTTTTCTGAGACAGAGTCTGGCTCTGTTGCCCAGGCTGGAGTGCAGTGGTGTGATCTCGGCTCACTGCAAGCTCCGCCTCTTGCATTCAAGCGATTCTCCTACCTCAGCCTCCCAAGTAGCTGAGATTACAGGCATGTGCCAACACATCCGGCTAATTTTTTTTTTTTTTTTTTTTTTTTTGTATTTTTAGTAGGAATGGGGTTTCACAATGTTGGCCAGGCTGGTCTGGGACTACTGACCTCGCGAACTACCCGCCTTGGCCTCCCGAAGTGCTGGGATTACAAGCGTGAGCCACCGTGCCCAGCTGTGATTTCTTATTTGCATTTGGACATATGTGACATGTGAATAATAAACAATTATTGTGACTTTGGTCAAGTAATTCTGTTCTTTGTTAAATCAAAAGATGGCCGTCTAAGTTTCTTTCCAACACCATGTATCTATAATTCTTACTCTGAGCCATTCTTCTGACTGGGCATGAATGAAGAGTATTTTAGAAAGCAACAGTAATTGGCAGTCAAATAGATCTATATTGGATGCATTAATAAAATGTACTAAGGTCGATGAATTAATAACTGTGACCTCTATAGGAGTCAACCTTTTAAGGCTATAGTAACACATTTACATTCTGCATCAAGCATTAGGTAAAAAAAAAAAATCAACTGGTATAACATTATCTTTCTGTGGATCTGCCAAAAATAAGTTTTATTAATAACCTAGAACAGCCACCTAACCAATATGGCTTTTTAAATATTCGTGTGTCATGCAATTTGCTAAAATGTTTCAAGAAATTGGCATTCATTATGTGACATATTGTCTCATATGATATTTTTGGTGAATTGGAAGATATCATATAGAGTAGCTGCACATATTTCACCTTCTTTTTTGAGGGATGACATGGTAAAAATTAAAAACTCTATGTTTTATCAAAGAAAAAAATTATGTATGAGTTATTGTCCTATGGGTAAGGGGAAGTCAACATGAAAATAACTTAATAGGCAAATATTAATTATCCACTACATTTTCAGGAATATGTACAATGGCAATGTGAAGATATTTATTGAAAATGTATCTTTTACACTTGAAATGTATGTATTCGGACACTTCTTCCAGACAAAACTGATAGTATATACATTTTAAAATCAGGGTAAACCCAGACATCATCATGCTTTTCATAGGAGATAAGAGTAATGAATACTTTTCTGAGAGGCAGATGAGGATTCAAAGCCCATGACTAAATCCTGCCATTGCTCCACGTCTTATCCTGTTTCTCTGGAGACATTATGTAGGCTAAGATTGCTTTTAGTCCTAGAAGCTCTGATAGCATGGAATTGCTAGTTTGCTGGACAGAGTTAGTCCAACCCGGTGCGTACGAAAATCTGGAACCTTGGGAAGTTTTTCCTAATATCAACTAAATTATTGATTTAGGTAATCTCTACCTTCTTCTACTACATTCCTTACAAATGAAAAAAAAAAAATAGAGCACATACCAGTCTGCTTTCCCACTCCTATGTTTATAATACACACGCATGCAATTACACTGTGTCTCAGGAAAATTCTACCTTAACCATCTCAGAAAATTGGATTGCTAGAAATGTTGTGAATAAATTTCAACCTTAATTCTCACTGTCAATTTCAAAGTACCGTCTAATGCAGATAGGTTTTATCTTCCTTGCACATCCAATTAATTAGTTGTGACTGTTGAAAATACTATGTTGATTATAAGCCTGCAGTCTTGGCTCAACTGAAAAGATGTAAAACAGAGAACTGAAATCTTCTTGGCTAGGAAGGGGTAAAGGTCTTAGGTATGTCATATATTTGTGATTCTTTCTCTTATGTGTTGAACTTTGTATGGATCCCTTAATTCTAATATAAATTCCCTTTCTTGTTGTTTGTTGATAGGAGGAAATTTGACTGAATAACCTCTTAAATTCATCTCAACTTAATGACTTCACATTTTATAATACTTTGTCTATATAGCATAACTTCTAAAATAGATACTTTTATTTCCCTAGATGAGCCAGATTCTCTTAGTGAATTCTGGGATTCAATTATGGGATCCGGGAGGGGCTCTAAATATGAAAGAATTTGTGTACACACTTATTTATCCATCAACAATAGGAAACTATTCCTCATGCTTAGTCAGCTAAGCCAGGCAAAAGTTATTTTCCTTAAAATGCACATATAAATACCAGATATTATAAGATTATTATTTTTATAATTATAAGATATTAGAAAAGTACTCAGTTTTAACTGTATTATTTTATGTTATTTATTACAGGACAGCATGAAAGAAATTGGTAGCAATTGCCTGAATAATGAATTTAACTTTTTTAAAAGACATTTATGTGATGATAATAAGGTAATGATAATTATTTGGAGTTTGTCATTCAAGCTTGATTTTATAGAAGCTTATATTTTTTGTGCCTCTGTTAGAGAATTATATGAATACTATTAATATTTGCAGTCTGACCACATAATTCCCATTGATTAGATCATACTATGGTCCAATTTTATATTTTTGTTTTACAAATAGCCCTGTGCTTATTAGATAAGTTTTTTTCTGTTTAACCATTCTATTTTTTTACCTTGAAAATACTAGAATTGTCGAATTCAAAGACACATCTATCTCTTATTTCTAAATTTCTTTCTTTCTCTTTTTTTTGGAGGCGGAGTCTCGCTCTGTCGCCAGACTAGAGTGTAGTGGCGCAATCTCAGCTCACTGTAACCTCCGCCTCCTGGGTTCAAGCGATTCTCCTGCCTCAGTCTCTCGAGTAAATGGGTCCACAGGCATGCACCACCACACCCAGCTAATTTTGTATTTTTAGTGGAGACAGGGTTTCTCGATCTCCTGACCCAGTGATTCGCCTGCGTCGGCCTCCCAAAGCGCTGGGATTATAGGCATGAGCCACCGTGCCCGGCCTCTAAAAGTTCTTATACAGAAAAATACTTGTTAATGTGATTGCTTGCACACATACAAATATAAGTCATTGGTATAATTTAGTCGGAAGCATCTTGAAACTTTTTCTGTCAGTATTTGCTTATCTCTAAATGATTACCACATCTAGTTGGTATAATGTTACACTTGACAAAACTTAAAAAGTTTATGTCATTTCTCCTTACAGAAACGGGTGTGCTATTTCATAGTCTTTTAAAAACTCACAGTAGCTAAGTTAGCTTCATGGCATCTCAAAACCATAAATTCTTTTTAAAAAATATCTTAATTTAAATAACTGCAAAACTTATGTTTTAGGTGACTACAGTCCTTTATTTTCTTATTATCAGCTATACATCCATAGCTCAAAAGATGCAAGAAATAATAAGAAAAAACCACACATACCTCTTGTAATATATTGTTGCTTCCAGAAGCCTTCTCCTTCGGTTATCATGTTTAAAATTGAATAATCTTGTAATATATTCACATATAAGTGATAAGATCACATAAGCATAATAGAGAAAAGAAACTTTAAAAGTCAAGATAATGATTAAACCAAGTTCCAAGAACTTCTTGCTGTCACCTGTGAGTCAAACAGTTTTAGTTCTGTTACTTGTCAGTCACATGATTAACTGGAATAGAAAGCTGGGGTGGAGGTGGGGCATTATCTACCAATATAGCTCAAGCTCTAGGCTCCTTAAGAAAGCTTATCATTTCTTAATATTTTATTTGAACCATGGCCCTTCTGACTTTTTCTTATAATAGGAAGGTATGTTTTTATTCCGTGCTGCTCGCAAGTTGAGGCAATTTCTTAAAATGAATAGCACTGGTGATTTTGATCTCCACTTATTAAAAGTTTCAGAAGGCACAACAGTACTATTGAACTGCACCGGCAAGGTAAGCTAAGGACTATTTACTTTGAATGAAAATATTAACTACCCCTGTGCCAAGATACCAGTGTTCTCTGGTGATCATATCCATTATTATAGAATCCTAAGTGTTTATTATCATCTAAAGTTAAAGTATATTTACTCAATCCTAGAAGAGGAAAGGCTCGGTTTGGAAATACCTGTTTATATCTTGGCGAGCGTGAATTGTTTGTGAAAGGGGAGTAAAAAATAAATAAATAAATGCTTCATTGCCATAACTTCCAAGGATACTAGGATGATATATTGGGTGGGGAATGGTAAATTTCTATATCTAAAACTCATTAATAGCTTTAATCCATATATGTACACATTTATAAGAACTCCTAGTGAATAAAACAGGAAATCAAATGTATTTAACAAATATCTTTTTATGCTTAAACTAGACATATATATGTCCAACAATTTCCCCTTCTTTAAATAATTTTGATACAAATAGGGCTAATATTTTCCTACATTTCTGCTAGTGGTTATGAACTAAAACAACAAAACCAAATATGGAAGACATCATCTAGAGACTGGACAGCAGTTTCCTTATCTATGAAATGCAGAAAAACATAATATCTATATTGTAGGATTTGAAAGGATTAAATGGCATAACACACATAAAGTGCTTAGTACTAAAATGTTTTCAATATTTAATACAATGTTTTATTTTATTTGTATTATTTACCTCTTTATGGATTTTTACCAGCTGCCACACAAAATCAAAAGGTTATTTTATGGTTTTAAATGTTTTCTTAAATAACATTTTTATGACTTAAAAAATAATTTTGTTTTGTTTGAGCACTAGTAGTTTCCCATGGAAGGTAAAATGGTAAGATTATCTTTGAACCCTATTGATCTGATAAAAATGTAGATTGTCTATTATGTAACTTGGACAGCCTCATTTATCATTGCTTTATGTACTCGATGGAAGCCAGTCTCCTCTTAGTGTGCTGGATTTGCCAAGCTTATTTCCAAACCTAGGTCCTTACGTTTGTCCCCAGAGAGCATTTCTACTTTTTTTTTTTTCTATAAATTGGATCTATTTTGTTCTATGCCTTCAAGGTTCAGCTCAAGATTCATGAAGACTTCCTAGTCTAGTCTACCATTTCTTCATTCCTACTTATAGTTATTTCAAAGTACTGTCTAACGCAAATAGGTTGTTTGTTGCTTGTATATCCAATTAATTAGTTGTGACTGTTGAAAATACTGTTGATTATAAGCCTCCACTCTTGGTTCAACTGAAAAAAGTGTAAAACAGACAACTGATATCACCTCTTGGTCTAGGAAGGGGTAAAGGTCTTAGGTATGTTACATATTTGTGATTCTTTCTCTTATGTGTTGAGCTTTGTATGAATCATCATGTTCCAAAATTAACTGTAGAGAAAGAAAATATGCAAATAATTTAAATCTTTGAAATTAAATTATATTACAACATTGATTAACTTGATACAAGTTACCCTTTTCTTGAAATAACAAGGCAAGATGTTAAAGCAATCAGCTACACTGAATTTTCTTCATGAGCCAGGCATGCTACACGCTTTTTACTACTGTTTTATTTCATTTTGTTTCTGATAAGTGAAGCTTAATAAAATGTATGGCCAGGATTTAACAATTTCTTGTTAACTTTATTTTTATATTATTAAAATTCAAGTTTTATCTCTGCTAGTATACCCTACTATGTTAATTTTTCACAGTGCTAGGCATACCTACAAAATTATGGATTCTGGGTGTTCAGAAGATTGAACTCTCTTGCTTCTTCCTTTACCCTGACATTCCATTTTTAAATCATATTAATGTTTTACTTTCTTAACAATAAGAAATTTAAAGTAGAGTCTCAAATAGATTAGATGAGCTGAAGGTAATATGAAAATTAGCAATTACAAACAATTGGAGGAGCAATGAAGAAATATTCAATATCATAAATGTGACTTTGTTTTTAAGGTTAAAGGAAGAAAACCAGCTGCCCTGGGTGAACCCCAACCAACAAAGAGTTTGGTGAGAATAATTGTATAATTTTCCTTATGGCTCATCAACTTTTCACTCAACTTAATTCCTAATTTTTCATCTTGAATTGTTTCCTTCTTATAGCTGGTTTTGAAATAATTTATCATAACATTGATAAAAGGAGAAGTGAGGTGCCCTTCAAAAATTTGAGTCCTTTAAATTGCATCTTTAAACCCATTATTTTAAAAGAGAAGCTGTTAGGGCAAATGCCAAAGCATTATTTTTTTTAGAAGTAGCAACATTAAAATATTGTAGCTAGTAGGTAAAAGAAATAAACAAATAATTTATGTAGGAGAAAATAAACTAGATGACAAATACATTAAGTAAAAAAGCCATCCCTGTTAGTTTGTAAAGAAATAACAATTAAACAATAAGGACTTATCTTATATCTCTTTTGTTATTGTAGATTGTACAGTATAATATATAATAGTATATAAACATATATTTATACATATACTACTAGATATTATTAGATAAATTATACAATAATATGGAAAATATTTATGAATGACTTAATAAGGCAGAATACTTAACTGGATATGACTAAACTTTAAAATGATATAGATATTAATTAGGTTGAGGCATGGAAAAATGAGCACACCTGGTTCATAAAAGTGATGGATTCTTCTTTTACGTTTCCATTATTTGACCAATAGCTATGTGGCAACATGGAAATTCCTTATTCTTTTCAGAAAAGCAAAGTGAGCCTGTACACTCAGATTTAGGAAACTCTAGGGATTCCATGCAAAGGGGAACATCTGAAATTAATACAGGAGCTAAAAACAATATAAACACCCTGAAGGCTTTCGACTAAGATAATTTGGAAAGGAAGTTTAGAAAAGAAAGGTTGGGTGCGGTGGCTCACGCCTGTAATCCCAGCACTTCGGGAGTCCGAGACGGGCAGATCACGAGGTGGAAAGATCAAGACCATCCTGGCCAACATGGTGAAACCCCATCTCTACTAAAAATACAAAAGTTAGCTGGGCATGGTGCACGCATGTAATCCCAGCTACTCAGAAGGCTGAGGCAAGAGAAACGCTTGAACCCAGGAGGCAGAGGTTGTAGTGAGCCAAGATCGTGCCACTGCACTCTAGCCTGGGCAATAGAGTGGGACTCTATCTCAAAACAAAAACCAAAAAACAAAAAAACAAAACAAAAAAAGACAAGAAAAGAAAACAACAATTTTCCCAGGATGCAGTGGTAAAACTAAGATTCCCTGTTTTTTAGTTTCTAGTGAATGCTTATTCTCAGTGTCCAAGGAAAAGTATGAAATTTTCACATCTATATATTTCAAATCTGCTTAGGCAAGTCAACTTCAACTTGTACTTAAAAAAATTGTCCAGGACCCCTTATTGAAAATAATATGAAAAGTTTGCCTTTATGTTTCCCTTTGAGATCTGTTGTTTAATCTTTGAAATGTATTCTTTAAAAAGTATGTGCTAGTGTTACTAATACATGACAAAAAGAGATCTGAATTTGTGGCCAAATTAAATATAGGACAGAGGAGCTCAAGATTCAGTCATTATATTTACTTGACATATACGGTAGCAGCTTATTTATCTTCCTGCATATCAGTTTTTGCATCTGTGAAATGAGTTCAAATCATCAAGTTCATAAGATGATTAAGCAAATAAAATGAAGTAAATTATGTGAGCACAATACATGACTGAGAGAATACCCAACAACCTGTTATCTAAATTATCTAGTTACTGAATAACTAGTTGTAATAACTAGTTATAATAGTTTTTATATTGTTTGCACATTCATTTACTTAGTAGTGATTGTTGAAAACACTATGTTGATTTTAACCCTCAAGTCTGGGCTCAACTGTAAAGAGTGTAAAACAAACAACTGATATCACCTCCTGTTCTAGGAAGGGGTAAAAGTCACTAGTATGCTTTATATTTGTGATTAACTAGTTGTTGTCTAAGTGTAGAATTACTCTACCCTGCAGTATTTCCATTCTCACAGGTCAGAGAACTCAGAGAAATATAACTGAGTCTATATGGAGTTACTCCTTTATATGTCTGTTCATGCCAAGTATCTCTTTCTTCCTATAGGTTGTACAGGTAGCCCTTTTTAAGATTCTTGTCAGGTGCTAAACCCTAGCTTATGAGGTGGGCATCTGACATACTCTGGTGAAGTTAATTGTTGGAGTAGACCTTAGGGTACAAGCTCCATCAGCTATATCCTTATTAATTATCTTTGGCAAAATAATCTGAGTATTTTCAATGTTGATTATTCTTCCCACTAAAAATACATTTTTCTACATTAAAGAAACTCAACTGAGTAATCTACAATTACCTTTCTCATGAAATTCTAAACAGTATTATTATGTCCACTGTTAAACTGTGAAACTGGAGGTCAGCTGATATAGCTCTTTGGAGAATCCTAAATCTTTAATCACACCAACTTTGAATTTTCTACGTGTCATTTATCACAAGGGTAGTTAGAAACCATCATCTTTAAAATGTCACACAAAATTCTACCTTTTCATTGCACCAGTTTTTCAGCATAAAGTAATATGATGAAAAATTGAGTATTTTAAAATATATATTTTTGTACAAATGTGAAGTTTAAACTTTTAAAACTCTATTCTCTAGGAAGAAAATAAATCTTTAAAGGAACAGAAAAAACTGAATGACTCGTGTTTCCTAAAGAGACTACTACAAAAGATAAAAACTTGTTGGAATAAAATTTTGATGGGCACTAAAGAACACTGAAAAATATGGAGTGGCAATATAGAAACACGAACTTTAGTTGCATCCTCCAAGAATCTATCTGCTGCAGTTTTTCAGAGTGGAATGCTTCCTAGAAGTTACTGAATGCACCGTGGTCAAAACGGATTAGAGCAATTGAGAAATGCATATTGTATTACTAGAAGATGGATACAAACAATGGAAACTGAATGCTCCAGTCAACAAACTATTTCTTACATATGTGAACATATATCAATCAGTATAATTCTGTACTGATTTTTGTAAGACAATCCATGTAAGTTATCAGTTGCAATAATACTTTTTAAACCTGTTTAAGTATTTCCAGACATTAAATCTATGAAGTATATAATGGTTTCAAAGATTCAAAATTGACATTGCTTTGCTGTCAAAATAATTTTTTGGTTCACTATGAATCTATTATACTGTATTTAGAGAGAAAATTGTCATCTTCTGTGCTGGAGATGTTTTAGGGTTAACAATGATATATGGATAATGGCCATGAGAATAAGAGAGTCATATACCTAAGTAAGCAACAGCATAGTAAGGTCCAAGATACCTAAAAGAGATTTCAAGAGATTTAATTAATCATGAATGTGTAACACAGTACCTTCAATAAATGGTATAGCAAATGTTTTGACATGAAAAAATGATAATTTCAAAAAAATAAAATAAAATAAAAATAAATTCACCTAGTCTAAGGATGTTAAACCTTAGTACTGAGTTACTTTGTCATTTATATAGATTATAACTTATCTAAGTAAGTTTGCAATTTGGGAGGTATATTTTTAAGATAATAATATATGTTTACCTTTTAATTAATGAAATATGTATATTTAATTTTGACACTATATCTGTATATAAAATATTTTCATACAGTATTACAAATTGCTTACTTTGGATAACATTTCTCCTTTGATAAAATAAATGAGCTATGTATTAACACTGCCAGATTCAGTTAATAAATCTCAACAGAATTTTTAAGATGAGATTTTTAATACTACACTGCTCTTTGATTTTCTACTTTCATTGAATGTATGGCCTTTAATAGCCTATTACCAACAATCAACATGAGACAGTACCTTCTATGTTAAATTTTAGTCTTTTAAAAGAAACCTGTATGGAAATGTCTGCAGTCTTCATTCACTGATAAAGGGAAATGGAAACACTATTCTAAGCAGGCCAAAATCCACAAATAGCTGTCAGTTTGCATTGCACTGAACTCATATCCTTCATGCTCTTTCTCAGCCTCATCACCATCTAGTTACGTGCTGATGGGCTTTATTTGATCTACAGAGGATGCTCTGGTGACACCCTCAGTGTGTGTGGGTAACACCTTCCTGCCTTCTGTCACTTTCCTTGACCCATATGACATTTCACCTTCACTGGTGCAAAAGCTGTATAGAATTGTATACACTTCTGTACAATTTACTGAACTGCCCTGTTAACAGGACTTTGAGTCAAGTACTTTTTTCTGTTTGATTATCACTGTTAACTCCAGAAAGATGAGTTGACTAACTCTTTTTAGAAGCAAATGATTCTTCACCAAGCTTTCTTTCTTCAGATGGACTTTTCTAAGTAGGCTATGCTCCCTCCATCATAAAACATGGTCAACCATGTGGTATATCTCTACCCTGATTACTGGAGCTATTGGTAAACCATTAGTTAGAGAAATGAGGAAATTTACATTTCTAAAGGTAAACTCTTCAAACTATCCTTGAAAATGTTTCCTTCAAGGCTATCTATAATGTTCCCTAATAGTGTTAAAAAAATATATTCTCCCTGAGATTGTGGCAAAATAAGGGTCAATATTTTTTAAATGCTTGTTTAAAAACATTATTAAAATTTTCTTCCTTGGTTTCTGTCATTTGTTATAGATTTGAATTTTTGAGAAAATTGGACTCAAACAGTGTATTCAGCTTGTACTGTGTGCCAAACGTTTGGAAAAATTACCCATACACTTATTGTTGCATTTTCTTTCTTTGTTTCCTATCCACTAGCAAGATAGATTGGCTAATAATGATTTGGGAGAGTATAAGTATATCTACTCCAAAATTAGAGACTTATCTCAATAAATATTTTCTTTTAAATATATATGTAGATGTTTTAAGTCAGAATTTTCTAAAGTTTGTCCCAAGAAATGCTAATCCTTGTCATTGCTACAAAAAGAAAAAAAATAAGGAGGAAAGATACTTATTTTTGACGTGAGTTAAATTTTCTCTTGGAGGTTCACAATTCATGTAAGTATGTTAAAGGCTCTGAAAACTCATTCATGTAGCTGTGAAAAAAAAATTAATAGTAATATAGCATTTCTAAAACTTACTTGATTATATAACATATTTTTACATTAAAAAACCCTAACCTAACACAAGGTTAATATAATTCATGGAATTAAAGCTAATATAACAGCAAGGAGAATCCTGCTTTACACAAAGGGTTTTGGTTAAAAGTATTTTAAAACAGGTTTTCATGTAATATGCAATATGTAAAATTGATCCATGGGAAACCTGAACTAGAAAAGTTTCTTTGCTTTAGGCCATACTTTCATTGACAGTCAACTTAAGAAGGACATATTGCCAACCCTACCACGCCATATAAATATTTCTCTAGAAACATGTATCTTGTATTGTAGGTCAGATAATCTTTATGGTGTTCTGTATGTGCAATCTTCATTCATCATGTTCTTACTGCTTAGAATGTTGTTGCGAATTCTATGCCAGTCTTGCTTAAGGTCCAAGGGGCATCTCAATTCCTTTTCCTCAATTGCTATGACTTCCATGATAATTCTAGATAATATTAATATATGTTCCCTTAGTTGTTCATAGCACTTAAGCCTGCATCATTCATTATTGTTTGACCAGATTCATCTTAATACTTTATCTTAAATACAATTTAAATAATCTGTTCATTTGAAATGTTTTATCTACCCTAAAATAATTATGATCTTTGTCTTTCCTTCAGCTCCTAAGGGGAAAAGCTAGACATACGGTAGTTAGCAAGTCTACAGGAACTGCATTGTGCCACTCTGTTATTAATATCCATTTAAATCATCTAGAAAACACATTTCTACAATAAAATATAATTTACTTAAAGATGGGTATGATAGGACCACAAAACATAACTAATTTAGGACAATATGGCCCAACAATTTTATGTACTCAAAATCACCATGCATTCTGGGTGCATTCAGGATTATATGGCAGAATTTTCCTTGATTTCTAAATTTCAATTGTTGTGAAACATCTTTTAGCTTTGATTCTTACTAAATAATATAATCTATGGAAATATCATAGGACAAGACAATGAAATAAGTAGGTGTAATGCTAATTACAAATTCTAAAAGTTTTTTATGTCTAAATATAAAAATACATGCAGTCATAGACCCATAAAGTTAATATTTGAGAAAGGTGCTAAATCATCATTTTGTCTTGGGAATAATCTGGGGTTTGCTTTGCATCCGTCACATAAAAAGTGGTAAGAATGAAGTGCATTTTTCTATATAAGGCAACAATTTTCTAAATGGAGGAGAGGTCATTGTTACTTAAGATACTGTTCTAAAAGTGAGCTAATTTCATATTCATATTTTACATGAAGAAAGTTAAGTGGCAACATTAACATTTAGTTGTTTATTGTTGATTACTGATTTATTCTTTTTCTTCAATCTAAGTGTTTCGTTCTTTCTGAAGCTGTCCCAGACAAAACTGATCATTCCTTCATGTGTGCCTCCACTGCTCAGCTCAACAAGTAACTCTTAATAACCTACCACCTGTTACCTCTGGGAGGGGGACATATGTTTGCCAATTTCTATCTTCAAGGCTTATAACAAATTTTCTTATATTTGAAATAATCTGATTCAAATGAGAACTTTAACCTAAAAATTTAATTGGAAAGAAAACCTTATAACATATTCTGGAAATGGTCCAAATACTATCACAAATGGAAGGAGTTCAGCTTGAAGAGCATCCAATCAAGTGAGGTAAAAGTCTTCTAGTAGAACCAGCATGATCTTCCAGAAAATTACAAAGTAACCATTATCTACCCCATCATCTCTTTCTTGCCTGGCATCCCCAGAGCTGAAGAAAGGGAAGAAAAATAATGGATTTTTTTTTTAATTGCCATGAAAAATCTTAATGTAAAGACTAATGCATCTTGCTGCTTAAGAGAAAGGTGTTACTTTCCCACGGGGTAAATTAAATACTAGGATTGAGACTAATCTGTTCACAGCCAAATAGGGGTTTACTGAAGCTGCAACGTTTAAATAAAGACCACTTATTGGGAAGATGCAACAAAAAACATATAATTCATTCACTCAACAAATAGCATCCATCTCTGGTGTGCCAGTTCTGGCCCTGGAGGTACAACAAAGTCCCTGCCTTCATGGAGAATATACCTTAGAAAAGGAAAAACAGTTAGAAAAAAGTTCCATGGGGAGAACATTAGAAAGATTGGTGGAGAAAGGTAGTATTTTAGGTTAGATGAAACAGGAAAGCTTTTTCAAAGAGGAGACATTTGAAAATATTTGATTGGTCTCAAATTTTTAACATTAACTGGCAATATTTACACATTTAATAAATTTAATTGAAGAATCAAAGTGATTTTGCAAGACATCAAAGCAGAATACATCTGCTACAGTACATGATGCCTTCACAGAAATAAATTAGGAAATTATTAAATGTTAGACTTTGAAGTATAGTCTATTGCCCTGAAGAGTTGCAAAGGGAGTACAAAGCATTCCCATACACCCTTTACCAAGTTTCTGTTCCTCTAAAAAGGGATACTTACATAACCATGGTATATTTATCCAGACTAGAAAGTGGCATTTTTGTGTGCGTGATAGTGACTGTGCTGTGCATTGTGGGATATTCCATGGCATCCCTGGTCTGCACCCACTAGATGCCAGTGATCTCCTCCTCCAAGTACTGACAGTCAAAACTGTCTCTATACATTGTCTCTGGGAGACAAAAGTTACTCCCACTTGAAAGCATTGCTCTAGAAGTTGTAGTTTTATGTTTTACATTTAGGTTCATGACTTATTTTTGTACGAGACATAAAATGTGTATCAAGTTTCATTTTATGCATATGGACATCCAATTGTTTCATCACTATTTGTTGAAAAGACTACTTTCTCAAATGAATTGTCTTTGCACTATTGTAAATTTTGGTAGATTATATTTATGTGTGCCTATTTATGGATGCTCTGCTCTGTTCTGATGATCTATGTATCCTTTCTCCAATACCATAGTTTTGATTACTATGGCTTTATAACATTTCTAGAAATTAGGTCATTCGAGTCCTCCAGTTTTTATTTTTCAAAGTTGTTTTGGCTATTCTAGTTGCTTTGCTCTTCTATATACATTTTATAATCAGTCTATCAAATCAGTAAAAAAAAGCTTGTTGGAATATCAGCAGAGATTGCACGGAGACTATAGATTAAATTGGGGGAGAAATGGCATTTGTACTCTGTTATTCCTTGGGATTAAGGAACATGGTATATTTCTCTATTTAGTTTTTCTTTGAATTCTTTCCTTAGTGTTTTATAGTTTTCAGCATACACATTCTATACCTATTTCATTAGATATACGCATGACTATTTGGGTTTGTATGCACATGTCTGCTTTTACAAATGGTATTATAATATTCAAATTCAGAATTCATAGCTGATATATAATAATGACTTACTTTTGTATATTGTTCTTATATCCTATGGATACAGGATTATTAAACTCACTTATTAGTTCTAGCTGTTTATGGAGTGATATTTTCTACAAAGACAGTAATGACATCTGCAAAATAGAAATCTTGCCTCTGTGAACATAGAACTTTATGAAATCTCACTTTTAAAATTCTTAATTTATCTTCTGCATAGCCCCCCAGCCAAGATTGTGTCAACTTACTTTCTGATGTTTGTATTATAAAATTAATAGATATATTGAATTTGCCTTTTAAAATTACCCATTGCCCCCTCATCAGAAGGTTTAGATACGGGGTTTGTCACTCTACTGCTATTAAGAAATTCAGCACTAAATTAATAGTCATAAAGAATTATGATACATTTCTACATTTCCACCTCAAGCAAATTTCAAATTTTCTAGTTTGACTCTTAAAATATAAACAAATACTTGTTATTGAAATATGTCAATCATTCCTTGGAATGTCGACATGACCTGAAAAGGATTCTGCACTATTACTTTTCTTTTAATTTTATTAATATTCTGCACATGCATTCTAAGTGGCCATGTTCTTTAATCATGTGAACTCATTCCTCTGTCCCAACTAAAGGGAAGAGAGAATAAGGCAACTCCCCTAAGTGCAACTAATTAACAGGCTGGCTAATAACCTATTACATATGTCATGCAGCTTGAAAAGATGTGGTGATTGACGTGCTCTATGCCAGGAATTACAACCACAATTTCACATGAATTTGCTCCAAATCACAATGAAAAGGAGAAGAAGTTGCAAGGTTTAATTAAGTTGGGCACTGGCAAGCTGAAAGAAAAGGAAAGCAAAAAAGATACACCACAGTGAAGAAGACAACAGAGAATAGACAGATGAACTAAGAGAGGCATAGAGGTCCACAGATATACTAGTCCTTGGAGCTTTCTCGGGTCCTAATGGTCTCAGGACCTTTCTCAGGACCAGTTTTTATCCATATGCACCTTCTGTCAAACTCTTTTTCTCAAGGTAACTAAAAGGATCTCTGTCCCTTGTATATGAAAGTTCTATTGAGATTATTTTACATTGATGAATGAGGAAATGACAATGAAAAGTAAATTTATGAACATTAGATACTATAATAAGAAACCAGAATTAATGACTAATCTTTGCATCCTAAGCAAGACAAAGTAGTTGAGTCAATAACAAATAGGGCTTTATTTCTAATGAGTGGGACTAAGGATGAGAGATTAGAGGACAGGAGGGCACTATTACGGAAATTGATCATTTTGTTTTACACTCAGGTGAGGGAGGAAAGTCTCAGTTTGCTTCAACTCTACAATATACCATGTAATACTTTTCTTAAAACTGAGTGCTGCCAGGCGCGGTGGCTCAAGCCTGTAATCCCAGCACTTTGGGAGGCCGAGACGGGCGGATCACGAGGTCAGAAGATCGAGACCATCCTGGCTAACATGGTGAAACCCCGTCTCTACTAAAAAATACACAAAAAAACTAGCCGGGCGAGGTGGCAGGCGCCTGTAGTCCCAGCTACTCGGGAGGCTGAGGCAGGAGAATGGCCTAAACCTGGGAGGCGGAGCTTGCAGTGAGCTGAGATCCGGCCACCGCACTCCAGCCTGGGCGACAGAGCGAGACTCCGTCTCAAAAAAAAAAAAAAAAAAAAAACAAAAAACAAAACAAAAAAAAACCTGAGTGCTAAGAATACTTAATCTGATCAATACCACTTTAGGGAGGAATGGGAGACAATTATTTTCTCTTGCTTTTATGTCTCACTAATTTAGGGGCTAAAAAGTATATTCAGGTTATATGTTTAAGCCAGATCAGGTCACTCTCTTATTCCCATCTTACTCTGAGTAAGCCAAAGTCATATGAATGGCCTCTAAAGCATACATAATCCGGCTGGCTGGTTACATGACTAATTTTCTCCTGTTTTCCATGCACACACCATTCCAGAGGCACTGGGCTCCCACCACAGAGCCTGTGCTCTTATTTAACCCTTTTCATGAAATACTCTTTCCTCTCTTGTACATTTGTACATATCAATCATATTGAATACCCTAACAGAAAGCACTAAATGTTAACGGAAAATAATTCAAGAAACAAGTGTAGTAAACAAAAAAAGATACACAATAATGGCTCACCCCTCTTTCAGGTCTGTGCTCAAATATCACTTTTTCAATGAAATCATCCCTGAACACCCTATCTAAAATTGTAACCCTCTTCCACCCTCTCTCACATTTTCCTTCTAACCCCCTTTCCCATGCTTTTTCTCCATGGCATTGTCAGAATTTAATGTGAAGCATATTTACTTGCTTGACATACTTATTTTCAATCTTCACATATCAGAATGTGAACTCAAAAAAACAGAGATTTTTGACTGCATTGTTCACTGCACCTAAAATAGTGCCAAGTGGGAATTAAATAAAATAAATATTTGATCAATATCTAACATGCACATATATCTAATATTATGTAATAAATAATTCATAACATTTACCGAGGCCTATTAAATGTCACAGATTGTGGCAAAGATTTTATACATGTTACTGATAATCCTCAAATTCATCCTGCAAGATGCATATAATTATACTCAAAGCACACTTCTTAAATTCAGTTTGTGGTTATCTAACACTATGATTGGGTTAAGGAAGCTGTCTTGTTTCAGTATATTGAATATTCTTTCCAGTAAAATATGATTTTAACACATCCCCCATTACTTCAGCCACTGTAAAAGGAAAGTACAAGTCATACCAAATTTGGTTGTTGAAGAGTTTTTGAGTGCAAACAGCAGATCCCAGTCCAGTCAGTTTAAGCAAAAAATAATAATAATAACTAAAAGCTATTGGGAAATGCACAGAATCTCTGGGAGAGCCAGATAGTCAAGTTTGGAGGCTGTTCAGGAAGAAACAATGCCCAAGTTATAATCACAAACTTGGCACTCTTTCTGGCTGAACAGCCTCCAAACTTGGAGGGGAGAGCAGTCAGTTAAAGTGCTACCATGGGGAACAGGCCACATGTTGCAATAAGGGTGTCACTTCTTGATGCTCTGCCGCAGTTACCTTAGAAGCTCAGTGTCTCTCCATTAAACTCTACCATCCTCACTAGGAAATGGAGGCTGCAGTGTCCATTTCATATTACTTGTTTCAGAATCCAAGCCTGTTTAGTAGTTCCCAAGTCACATGAATACTCCCTCACTGTAAGAAAGTATAGAAAACTATAAATTCTAGCTACGATTTTGATGCAGTGAGATTTTCACCATGGAAAATTTGCCAAACATAGGATTTTCAAAAGGTGCTAGCCATAATGATGACAAATGTCCATTACAGATAAAAACAAAATTTAGATTTGAAATACATCACAAATCAAAATAATTTTTCACTAGTAGATATGAGTTGGGCAGTGTTTTATATTGTCCAATGCTTTCTACTTAAATTACGGTACCTGAGCCAGTAAGTGGTAAGACCTCTTCCTCCTCGAGAATAGCTTTCTGGTAATGACATCAGTGAGAAACAGTCTTTCTAGTGATATGAGAGGGAGAAACATGACAGTGTTTACTAAAAGGGAAGGGCATGAGAATAGACTGCCTCAGAGAGGGTATAAAGCTGCTCTAGCATACAAGTTGCTTATTCAAATGCATTTTGATTTCACTGATAGTAAGACATATGGAAAAACCTATTTTTGAATTTTCAAATTAATAGTTAATTGAATAGTATGTTTCCAAAGTGAATCACAGTTAAGGAATTAATGTTTAAAATAAAATTTAAAGTTCCTGATATTTCTTGAAGAGTTTATATGAGTTTTCCCTATAAGAATTATACATTTGAGAAGATAAGTAAAAAATATATATTTTTAAAACTTTCTAGTTCTTAAAATGTTCCCCTTGACAATAATTAGAAGAAAAATAATAAAACTTTTTTTTAAATTAAGCTTTAAATAGGCAAATGTATGAAAACAGATCTAAATATTTCATACATATGTAGATATACAGAAATGTAAATATATATTCACCCCAGCTCAACAATAGCATGGCAAAATACCTCTTAAATATTTAGATCAATTGTTTTTATTCTATGCTCTATATAGTAAAACTTTACTTGTATTACCTGGACTCTGAAAATCATAGGTGATAAAAAGAGAAAGAAAAAAAAAAAAAACCTGTTTTAAAATGTTCTCTTGCTGGTCGGATTCCGAGCTCTCCTAGCTCTTCCCCGTGGCTGACCTTGAGGAGTTGTGGGTTTCTTCACCAGCCCCCAGAACCTCCCTTTTCTCCCTCACCTTCAGACGCCTTTCAGCATCTTCCCCACATGTCCAGTGAGTTTGGGCTGGCCAGTTCTGAGCACGAGCAACGGCCGAATGGTAGACCTGCTGAAGAAAGTGGAGATGCAGATCAGAGATGCAGTATTTTCATTAACCAATTTCTTGAGGTCACATCTGCAGTATCAGCTCAAGTGGAAGAACTTGTCTTCAAATGTACAGAAAATGCATGTTTCCTTAAAACCTGGTGGGACCTCTGGAAAGAAGGCTATGATTCTTTGAAACCTGATGACTGATTTGGCATGCTTAGTTATTAATGATTGTGTCATAACTCATACTTCCTCATATATGATATTTGCACATGTACTACATGTATAGAAAGATCTCTTTCCAGCAGTTCTGTATACACTCAGAATAATTTTTTTTCTTGGTTTTCTTGGCTTTTGTAAAAGCAGGAAGCTGATGCTATTTTTATTGCTGACCAGTACTTGTTTATCCATTAGTATTTTCTGCCCTTTAAACTTTTTTATAATCCTTTATGAAAGTTAATTTCATCAGTAGATAGTTAATAGTGTCAAAGTGCTACCAGTGGCAAACTAGGTAGATCGTTATTTGTTTTCAACAAGATGCCAAGCATGTCAGAGTTTGAAGTTGAGCTTAAACTTAAGTACAAGGGGAGGTAATTTTAAGGTTGCCAGTGATAGATGCAGTTCCATTAGGTTTAGTTCTCCAGAGCTAATGATTATTTCTGATTTATTTCTACATCCCTAGCGCCTAAAACAGTGTCACACAGTAGTCACTAAATGTTTAAAAGAGTGGACAAACATAATTAAAAGCTATTTTCCTTCCTATATATAGCATGAATATTGTAATTGCTTCTCTAGAAAATGTATGAATCCAAACTTTACTAACTTGAGGAAAAACATTCTCTTTATAGAGATTTGAACTTTGATGACAGCTTTCATATATATATATATATATATATATATATATATTATATATATTTGTAATTTTCTATTTTCATAGAAGGCTTTCCTTTGGAAAATGAAAGACTATCTAGAAAGAATGCATACCTTACTCCCTATTTTTATGGTTACTATTTTTACAGTTCTTTTTTTTTTTTTTTGTAGTTGGTATTTTTATATGTTTGATTGCTATCTTTATTTATTTATTTATTTATTTATTTATTTATTTATTTATTTTTTGAGACAGAGTCTCGCTCTGTCGCCCGGGCTGGAGTGCAGTGACCGGATCACAGCTCACTGCAAGCTCCGCCTCCCGGGTTTACGCCATTCTCCTGCCTCAGCCTCCCGAGTAGCTGGGACTACAGGCGCCCGCCACCTCGCCTGGCTAGTTTTTTGTATTTTTTGGTAGAGACGGGGTTTCACCATGTTAGCCAGGATGGTCTCGATCTCCTGACCTCGTGATCCGCCCGTCTCGGCCTCCCAAAGTGCTGGGATTACAGGCTTGAGCCACCGTGCCCCGCTGATTGCTATCTTTAAAGTACCTTATCAAATTTATGGCTCTGTGCTGTTACCTTTTGAGCTTTGCAAACTGTTTACATAATAATTATAAAGTTACTTTGTTTCCAATGCATCAAACTTAAATGATGTGATTGTTTTTCTACTATTTGGCCTTAATGACAATGCTCTATTTTGTTTGTCCTGTATTTATATTGCTTTTGGTATTTTGTATTATGTGTCAAGGATAAGCCAATTAATTCTCTACCATATATAACTTCTGAACATATATGGCATCTTAATTCTTTGTAGATATGGAGATATGTACAGAACTATATTCTAAAGTCCCAGAATGGGGCTATGAAAGGGGACAGATGGATGGGCAAAGAATAGTTTTGTTTATCATATTAGATCATAGTTCTTGATTAGTTGTTTTAGTTAAAGATCACACATAGGGTGTGATTTCTATACCAAAGACATGCTTATTTCAGTATCAGAAAAACATTTTTCTTACACATCCTGAAAATTGCAATTTTTAAAATGTGCAAAATTCTTACTGAAAGCAAAAAATAAAAGTTTAAAAATTTAAAAAATAGAATGTCTTCTTGAATGACATTTAGGAAAAATAACTTCATTAAAATTATACCTATAATTGATAGACCACTTTCAGCAATACAGCTATTATAAAAACAAACTAGCTTAACTAGATCCCAAGACATTTGTGAACATTAGAAAACAATGTAAAAGGTGGCAGTTTCAGATTAAATATTGGCAGATGAACATGATTAACTTTGAAAAACAGAAACCTATTTGCTTTTTAAAAATTATAATGGTAATGTGCATTTATTTTAAAAATTGACAATATAAAAATATAAAAGATAACTTACCAAATATCCTTTGGTAGAAATAAGCACAATATATTGAGAAATATATTTCTAGTCTTTTGTCTATGCACTTTTTTATGTAATTGGAATATTTTATATACAAACATTATTTGAAAATTTTTATCTTAGCAATAAAACAAACTTGTTATACCATTAAAATTATTTAAAATTGCTATAATGGCCAATTTCTTCAATTTTACCCCTCTACAGTACTATTTATCATGTTTTGCAAAAATATTTTCCTATATTCAGATTATTTCCCTAAGTGTGTCTTAGAAATAAAATTACTAGATTATGAAGCACAAATGTTTTAAAGGCTTTTAACGTAAATTTAGTTGACCTTTTCAAAAATTATGATCAATTTATATTTCCACCATCAGTACATAAGGGCATTCATCTTAACGCCTCAGGTTTTCAGTTTTACGATAATTTAAGATTTCTTATTTGATGAGTAAAAACCAGGATTTCACTGTTAAGTGTACTTGACAGTACTCAGCACTACTGGCTGTCTCCTATCCCCAGCCTCGCTGTTGCAAATTCAAAGTAGGCACAGAAGTAGAGGTATTTGGGCAGAGAAAGAAAGAGAGGAAAAAGTGAGGTAAGACTGAACAGCTGGAGTTATCAGCAACTTTTACTCAACATCTCTTTTCCTCAGTCCTCAGGATTACAGAAGCAGTTCACATTTTACAGATCAAACGGACCACATACACGTTCTTTCCACTGCAAACTGTCCTTTCTCCACTAAAAGGTAAAATAGTTCTTGTTCATACTCTGGTTTCCTCCCAAGCACTGGCACAAGGAAGAAAAGAAAAATGGGACATGGTCAGCTGTATAATTTATGGTTCTAAGAAGCTCCCTCTTTAAAATTTCTGCCACACTTTGTTGGTACCTTCATGATAAACAAAAGTTCCATTAAAATAAATCACTTATTTTTGTCCCACGTTGTAATTGTCTGTTTAGGTATCAGTTTCTCCAAATGAATTGTATCAACTTGAGGGTCGACACTTAATCACATCTTATTCTCTTGATCCCCATCATTGCATAACCAGAAAGAGCACATAAAAGCGTTGTTCAATGGTAAGTACAAAGCTTTAGCTTTATGCACCTTACAGTAGTTGGTCTAACCACTTATTAGCTTCCTATTTAAATAGATCATACTCTCATGTGTTAGATAATGTTAAATTAGACCAGAGGATTGGGGAAAAAAAGATCCTTATCTTAAATGAGACTATAACCTACTAAACTGTGGTAGAACTAAGATGAAATATTAAAGTAATATTTCAAGGAGTATTTACTAACCCATGTAATGTCCATAAGTGACATGCTTGAGACGCATAATTTTGCTAACAAAATATCGTGAAGTGTAATTATTAAATATCTCTAACAATTACTGCAATCCTGGTGCCCCAGTAGAGCTGGGCCAAATTTCTAAGATATAAACACATTATTAAAATCACAACAAAACAAAGAAAACTACCCTTATAAATCTCTGTAATTTCGTGTCGTCAAAAAAAATCATATGTATATTGCTGAGAGGCCTTTAAAAATAATAGGCCAGTAATATTATGAAATAATTATCCAAATGCACCCTCTAGTGGCTAAAAAGCAATTCACATACAAGCTAAGTAAAACTGTTTAAAAAAGGAGCATTGAGTAACATTTAACTGAAATTTTTCTAAATGAAAATAAAAATTATTGTGGCTTTAATTTATCCACACTTCTATTTAATAATACAGTCATTTGAAAAAAAAATCAACCTATCTCAATATTAAAAAATACCATGTAAAATACATACACATTCAATGAAAATAAATACCCAAGCATTCTGATGAGTCTTTGTTATCTGTGTTTTCTAAAATTTTTTCATCTCCAGAGTTTCTACTCATGGTTAAGTGTTCCCCTCTAACCTAAGGAAAAAAATTAAACATGTCTAATCTGAAATTTTCACTAAATTCCTTTTTAATTTTAAATATGATGGTCTAAAATACTAAATATTCATCACAGACAACTTTTGCCATTAAACTGCATAGTTCTTAACTAGAAATGTCCATGTTTCCTATTAACCTTGACATCACAAATGTTTGTGATTGTTAAATATATTGTCTATGAAAATAATGCCTTAAAATACTTGTAACAAAAACATTTCTAACACTTTGATGTCAGAAAGCACTTCAATAAAATGGTAATACATTTTAAAAAGCTGATGGCGTAAGAATACAGCCAATGAAGAGCTACTTTTTATTTGTAAAAATCTGTATTTTTGACTTCAAATATTGTATTTATATTTCGTTGGGTTCCTATCTTTCTATGTATGACTAAAAGACATCAGTGAATACGAACTAGCATTTTTATGCTTCATGTCTTTATTGAATAGGTTTAAATATGAAGACATTATTGGTGAAAAAACAAAAAAACAAACATATAGTGGACAAGAAATAATAGTCACCACAATCATCTTACTTTTTCAACCTAACACATTTCAGAATACACAAGCAATTTTTACACTTTTAATCTTACAATCATCTTTTATTCTACCATAGTGTCAAATACTTGTGAAAATAAATAAAAATAAAATACATGATGCACAGGAAGTTTTTAAAACTGAACTATTGCACAAATCAATGTGAGAATATGCAAGTAATGTAAAAATGCATTTAAATATATGGTCACAACATATTTCATAAGTCATAAATCTATTTCACCTACTGTTTATATTCTCTGGGCTCTGGAACTAGATGATTTCTTACTAACTCATCTCCATATGGTACATTATAACATTTATTTACTACTGTAAAATTCAGTGGGAAACAAATGTGTGCCAAGTATTTATCCGACCTTTCTTTGAACAGACAAAAAATTTATGGTTTTAAAAAAATACTTAAAAAAAAAAACAAGTTTTAAGTTCTTCGATTTGTAACACAAGCGATTTAAATGGAAATCTAGTATGTGCATTCATCTTCTAAATTCATTACAGCTTATTTTAGTTGATGGACTATTTGTTTGTTTTGACCAATATGACTGAATAAAGATAACTGAGGGGAAAAAGAATAACTAATCAGGAAAGAAACTGTAAGTAAAATGACAATTCCTATTAAGTTTATAACTCCTGCCCAAACTAAACAAAGCTAATGTTTTAGAGAAATTATAAGCCAGAAATTTTTACATTGTGTCTTATAGTTGATCAGAATCATAAACAAAAGGCTAGGAATTATATTTTTTAAATTGCTTGTACCTTTACAGTAAGATCAAAGCTCTCTTAGGTTTGATTGAATAGAAATTACTACAGAATTACTGCCATCAAGGAAATCTACTACTAACTACTATGCTATACTGAAAGTGACAATGATTAAGAGCTGTGTCGTGATCAGGTTAAAGAGAAAAAATAATTAAATTTGGGTGTATGTTTAATTAGATGTCAGTTATGCATTAAAAGAATACATTTTCAGTGGGTCCTTATTGTGATGTGAATGGTGTTTCAACATTAAACGCTAAAGATGAAAATATGAGTAGGAAAATTAGATATTCTCTTAACCTACTCATAACTACATTTACTTCCAAGAAAAAAAAATTCAAATATTTTTTATCTGCATGCTCTGCACTAATGATTAGGTTACCACAACTACCATGATTAGGTGAGGTTATTTGTTTTAAGATGCATTAGCATAATTTATTCTAAATTCAGATACAATTACATGTTTTTAAACATGTAAGATTTTGCAGGGAATTCAGTGCCTTCTATATTAAATAATTCATTTTCAAATACAGCAAAAATGAAATAGCAAATTAAAACTATCTTCATGGGTTATGGAAAAGGAAGAAAAAAGTGAAATCTAGAAACAATTGGAGGTAAAAAAATATGCTCAACGAATACATACAGAAGTAAAAAAAAGTCTGTTATAAATAGAATAAGATAGATTTGTATTTTTAGTCCTGTGTTTTTGAAAAGGAAATTGCATAATTACATTTTTACAAAACGAGTAGGATGTTTAAATTACATAATAGAGGATTTTTTTTTCTCTTAGTTTTCAGGATTTATAAAATAATTTGTTGACATGCTCTACAGGAGTGACCTTACATACCTAATGGTAACTAAAACCATTCTCTTCCATTACAAAATTCCCAGCATCTATCCTACTATGATACTATCTGAAGATAGGCACCAATAATACAAATGTTTATTCATATTTTTTGCTGAAAGTTATAATTATCCTAAAGCCTGAAGGGCTAAGCACTAGAGTATGAGAGTTTGTGGAAATGTACTTAATGTGCTTTAACAACAACAGAAAAGTAACACCTAAATTAATTGTTCCATCTGAAATTATTTTCTGACAGATAAGTGAGTATTTCCTTGAATGACACAGTCTGGGGTATCAGATATTTATTATATACAGTATATATACACATATAAACACACACACATTATATAGCCAAAAGATGATGCTCCAAAATTACTGGAAATGGTATTTTGAGTATTTTTAGCACAAAGTAACTAAAGGATGTGCTCTAGCTGTCCAAGCAGCAATAATCATAAACTCTGAACTTGGCTTTTTTTTTTTTTTTTTTTTTTTGAGATTCTATTCATAGAATCATTCTTCGAATGCCACATTCACAGCAAAACTTGGCCCATTCTACAGGGTATTTAGTCCCACATTCATGGCAGAATTTTGGTAAGTTTCCAGGTGAATTTCCTTCAATGCCTTTAATATTTCCACCATTAAGGGAAGATGCACAGTCTCCATCTGGCCTAAAAAAGTAACGAAAAAATGAAAAGATAAAGATCGTATCAGTAGTTTTCAACCCATAACCCTTGATAAACAGGGCATAAATATAACAATTATCCTGTTTAATCTCATTTTTAATATTCCTCTAGTTCAAATTTTTAAAAAAATCCTTGTTAGTAAATACTATAATTCTAACATTTTTTCTTTAATATTATATTTATCTGTGTGATGAGAATTTATCATGACTAAATGCAGTCATGCTTTCTGTATTAGTGTGTTCTCACATTGCTATAAAGAACTACCTGAGACTGAGTAATTTATAAAGAAAAGAGGTTTAACTGACTCACAGTTCTGCAGGCTGTACAGAAAGCTTGGTTGGGGAGGTCTCAGGAAAATTAAAGTCACAGCAGCAGAAGATAAAGGGGAAGCAAGCATGTCTTACATGGTGGGAACAGAAGAAAAAAAGAGAAGGGGCAGGTACTACACAGTTTTAAACAATCAGATATGGTGAGAACTCACTATCACAAGAACAGCAACGGGGAAGTCCAACCCCATGATCCCATCACCTACCACTAGGCCCCTCCTCCAACATTGAGGGTTACAATTTGACATGAGATTTGAGCAGGGACACAAATCCACACCACATCATTTTCCATCTGTTCTTTCTGCTAGGAATTTACTACACTGGGAGCAGAATGAACATTTATGATATCCTTTCTGCAAACCCATCTCTAAAGAGAAAACTAGAACCCAACCCTGAAGAAAGATAAGAGATCCTTAGGTTTCAAGTCTCTCTCCTTGGTCACAAGGACTGTGAGGTGATACCTCTAGTATTTACTTCAATTTTATTATTTAATGATATTAAGTTATTGTGATGCAATAAATAACAAACTCTTATGCATGCCCTCACAGGGAGGTCTCTATTATCTAATAACAAAACAGTAATAAAGGTAAAATAGATGCTAGATGAACTATACACCGTAACAACATTTTAGAGCAAAAAGCTTGAGATTATAAAGGTTTTATCACAAATGTCAGTCATTAAAGAAATCCAGATTCTACTGATGAAATAATTAATTGGAAGAACAGCTATTTGATTCCTACAGAAATATGTTTACATTCCCTCCTGGCATGTGTTCTTCTGAGAACATGATACTTAATTTAAAGTCCCCAGAAAAGGAAATCTTCATTGCTAGGACAATTATAAGCATGACACTGCTGGAAAAAATAAATTTCTTTTTATATCCACAGAGGTAGTTATTGAAGAATTCTAGGTGCTCCCCAGTTTGAGTGCATCTTTCATACAAGCAATTCAGGAGTGACAAAAACAAACAAACAAATGAACACTGAACTTTCCAATAAAAGGTACTAGGGATCTAAAAGAGACAAAAATAAGGCTAAATGTCCTGCATCAAGAAATATAACCTTAGATACTGAGAGCAAATTTATAGCATAAGCATAATTTATTTAAACCACAAAGAAGACCCACTAATGAATTAGAAGACATAACCCCAATCAAGAAAGAGTACCAAGGGGAAATACGTCAGCTTTATTGTCAACAATACATGTAAGAACTATTTCAAAAAATAAAAGGTCATTTCAGTGTTAGAGTATACACACTCAAGGAACTCAACACACATAGCAACATTAATAAATATCAAAACTTCAACCTAACTAGATATTGCCTAATTTCTTTACATAGTGGCTGGCAAATCTATAGTCTCAATAGTAGTATATGAGGTTTCTTGATGTCTTACATTTTCTAACACAATTCGTACTGTCAAGAGTTTTTTGGTTTTGTTAACCTGATGAGAGTGAAATGGATGGTAGCCTACCACTGATATAATGTACATTTATTGATTGCTTGTAAGGCTGAATATCTTTTCACATGTTTGTGTTATTTTTGCCATTCGGATTTCTCCTACTGTGAATTGACTATTCCCTATCCCCTACTTCCACCAAAACCCAAAGCCATTTTCTACTGTATGAGTTTTTTAAAACTTTATTTGTAGAAATTCCCCATAATTTCTAGACAATAATCTGTTGGTTTATGTATATAGTAAGTATTCTCTCTCAAGCTATCATGCTATTTCATTCTATCCATGGAGCTATTTACAGCACTAGTTTTCCTTTAAATATGATCAAATATATCAATCTTTTGCCATACAATCTGCATTCACTAAATTATTCAAGAAATCCTTTCCTAAGTCAGATGAAAATGAGACTTTCTTCTGTTTTATTGTAAAATCTGGATAGCCTTGCTTTCTGCATTTAGGCCTAATTTAGTTCACATGTAACTGATTTTTTTTATAACTGATATGAGGTAGAAAGTTTTTCTCTACATATGGACGGATGTCCAATAGCCCCAGCACTCCCACTTCCCAAATCTGTACTGCTAGTTCTGAAATGTGGCAAATTTCCAGTTACTTATGAGGCTGGGGTCTCTTGCTTACCATACCATTCTGATAAGAGTTCTGTTTGTCTACTCTTGAATCAGTATCACATCTTTTTTTTTTTTTTTTTTTTTTTTTTGAGACAGAGTCTCGCTCTGTCGCCCAGGCTGGAGTGCAGTGGCCGGATCTCAGCTCACTGCAGGGTCTGCCTCCCGGGTTTAGGCCATTCTCCTGCCTCAGCCTCCCAAGTAGCTGGGACTACAGGCACCCGCCACCTCACCCGGCTAGTTTTTTGTATTTTTTTAGTAGAGACGGGGTTTCACCGTGTTAGCCAGGATGGTCTCGATCTCCTGACCTCGTGATCCGCCGGTCTCGGCCTCCCAAAGTGCTGGGATTACAGGCTTGAGCCACCGCGCCTGGCCATCAGTATCACATCTTAATTACTGTGGCTTCATACATCATTCACACATTTTTCTCTTTAACTTGTCCTGGCTAATATTAGGTTTTTGTGCTTGGTATACATTTTGAAAACAACTTGTCAAGATGCATGAATTTCATTTGAAAATTTCACTAAATTTATACATTAATTTTGAGAACAGACAGCTGTACAAGACAGCTGCATGATATTAAAGTTTTTATGTTATAAAGAAGGTATGTAGAGGCATACCTTAGAGACACTGCAGGTTTGGTTCCAGACCATTGCTAAAATGCAAATATTGCAATAAAGCAAATTACATGAATTTGTTTGATTTCTCAGTATATATACAATTTTGCATTATACTGTAGTCTAAGTGTGCAACAGTATTATGTAACTAAAACAACAATGTATACATGTACACAATTTAAAAATACTTTACTGCTAAAAGATTCTAACAATCATCTGAGTTTTCAGGGAGTTGTAAACTTTCTGCAAGTAGAGGGTCTTGCCTCAATGTTGATTCCTGCTGACTGATCAAGGATGGTGCCTGCTGAGGGTCGGGGTGGCTGTGGTAATTTCTTAAAATAAAACAATGAAGTGTGCCACATTGATTGACTTCCTTTCATGAATCATTTCTCTGTACCATGTGATGCTATTTGATAACATTTTACCCACAGTAGAATTTCTTTTGAAATTGGAATCAACTGTCTCAAACTTTGCTGTTGCCTTATCAACTAAGTTTATGAAATATTCTAAATCCTTTGTTATTTCAACGATGTTCACAGCATCTTCGCCAGGAGTAGATTCCATATCAAGAAACCATTTTTTTTTTTTTTTTTTTTTTTTGAGATGGAGTCACGCTCTGTCACCGAGGCTGTAGTGCAGTGGCCCCATCTCAGCTCACTCCAACCTCCGCCTCCCAGGTTCAAGCAATTTTCCTGCTTTGGCCTCCCAAGTAGCTGGGATTACAGGCGTGCACCATGCCCAGCTAATTTTTGTACTTTTAGTAGAAACAGGGTTTCACCATGTTGGCCAGGCTAGTCTCACCTCAGATGATCCACCTGCTTCAGTCTCTCAAAGTGCTGGGATTACAGGCGTGAATCATCACAACTCCTCATCCATTCCAGTTTTATCGTGAGATTGCAGCAGTTAAATGACATCTGCAGGCTTCCCTTATGATTCTAATTCTTTTGCTGTTTTGCCAGCACATCTGCAGTTACCTCCTCCACTGAAGTCTTAAGCCCCTCAAAGTCACCCATGAAGTTTGGAACTTCTTCCAAACTCTTATTAATGTGTATATTCTAACCTCCTCCCATAAATCACATATGTTCTTAGTGGCATGTAGAATGGTTAATCCTTTACGGAAGGTTTTCAGTTTACTTTGCCCAAATCCATCAGAGGTGTACATCTTAAAAGCCATATTAAAAGAAAAAAAAAAAAAATCAGGTTTTCTACAAATAGCTTGTTACTTACTTTTGTATATGGTCCTTGGAAAACTATCATATACTCATTTTTATTTTAGTTATTAGGATAGCAGAGCTAAACATACCTGGCTATGTAGCTCTCAGTATACATTTTTCTTTTGTTTGTAAGCACACCTGGGGCAGGATTTCTTGCCAAACTAGGTGGTGTGGAATTTCGAGGTTTGACATTAGCTCTATGAAAAAGAGAAAAAATAATGGAAAAGCATTGAACAGTGAGCATGCATTTCTCAAATTACCTACTCACATGATTAGAAAGAATACTTAGAAGCTTCAGAGAAGTTCAAAAGATTAAAATCCCAATAATTATTTTAAATCTGAAAGCAAATAGCAGTTAATACTAAAGATAAACCAAAGCATTTTGCACTTACTAACACTATTCTGATAGTAAATAAAATCAACTAAAATATGTATATATGCTTTACATGAAATTTATAAGATAACCATTCTGAAAGACACATTTTTAAAAACAGTTTAAATTTATATTTCCCTCAAAACATATATTCTGATAAATGGTTATGGATAACTGTTAAATAAACACACAAGTTTCATTATTATTCTAAGCATACACGATGTAGTTAAAAAAAGAATTTTTTGCTAGTCACATTAAATAATAATACTCAATTTACGAAAGTTCTAAAAAGCAGCAACTAAAATAAATGAGTTAATATAATATTCCCTTTAAAGATTTAATTTTACCAACTGCACAGCCTGGGCTATCCGAAATCAGAGGGACTTCTGGTTGGATCATCCATGAATCTCCATTTTGAAACTTTAAGAATCAAAGAAGGTTTAGAAAGCTAAATGATGATGATATAACACTAAAAGTAGAGGCTTGGGAATTCAAATGAATTTAGATTCAAATGCCAATGCTACTTACAGTGTCGTGACAGTAAGTCTGAGTCTCATTGTTTATAAAATGATCACTTATAGAAAGGTTATAAGATAAAAAGTACAATTCATATAAACATTCAGATAGTTGATGCTAATACTATTACTACTGTTATTGCCACTACAAGTTAACATTTGTATAATAGTGCTTACTCCATGTCAAGTACAATTCTAACTATTTTGTCCATAGAAATTTATTTATCCTAATAATCCTATGAAATAGGTAGCATTAATAACTCCATTTACAGATAAGACAAATGAGGCAAAGAACCCCTAAGTAACTTACCCAAGGTGACACTGCTAGTATGTTCCAAAGCTAGGATTTAGATGTTCATTAAAGCATAGTTCCCTTCCTCTCTACAGAGCTTTAACCAAATCTTTAAATTTCACAGGTGAGCAGTGTTGTGTTATAAGAACAGTAGAATACTTTAAAAAAATACCTCCAGATTAGAGGTTCTTCAGTGGAAATTCTTCTTACTCTACTTGCATGGCAAAGTAGGAGAGAGTACCCTAAAATTGTAAATAGCTGCTTCCAAAGTACATCAGGTAATAACGTCCACTATTTTTCAAACAACCACTACAAGACAGATATGAAGCCAGGTACTACACATGCCTTACTTAATGTCCCCCAAATCTCAGAAGATATTATTCCCATTTTAAAGTGAAAGCATGTTCAAAGAGATTATATAAACTGTGAGGCTACTATGTGGCTACAGCAGTACTTGAACTTCAGTGGGCTATATTACAGAACTTATATTCAATATACAATGCTGTCATTCAAAGTGGTTGCTTTGCATGGTTACTTCTTAAATTACTTCTAAACTTCAACAAGCAAAGAATCACTCTGGTGCATGAATGGAATACCCTGCACCTCTTCAAATGCACACTCCAAGTTCATTTATGAAGTTTACTCTACTCTTGTGTATAGCCTCTTTTGGGATGTTGTAGAACTACTAGAGTCTCTTTCTAGAAATTCAATCTCTAGGGAATCATTGTTAAAGAATGGAATTTTAATAGGAAGAACACTCTTTTTTTGGGGGGGGGCTATATAATCATCTTAAGTGAATGAAATATACAAACAATACAAACACATCCATGAATATATACACATAATGTCACCATATCTGTAACTTGACGTTGTTCAAAATGTTTATATTTAGAGGAAAATATAAGAGATTATCATCATTAATAGCTACCAATATTAGATACCTGTCATTTATTTTTAGTAACATCTAAAACAGCCTTGATCACTTAAAACATCTTGCCCCATTCTTACACAGTCCACAAATTTCTCTTTCTGTTCAGAATCTGCAAAGCATTACTCTTAACTCTGTATCTAGAATCTACCTGTTACAACTCTCATTAATAATTAAGAAGGTTTAATTTTGGAATTCTACTTAATCCATCTTACTGCTAGTCACTGTTACTGTGAGATCTGCATCAGAGGGTTCTGACAGTAGAATCAGCAAAATGAAAAACGGCTCGCGGCACAAACTCTACCTGCTAAGGTTTATCACTAACTACTTAAAAATAGCAAATGGCTGCTGCTAGTATCTTAAAGACTTCTCCTATTTTTATTTACCTAGTTGAATTTATTACTACTTTTCATACATATATACTGAGCAGACTGCTGTAGTAGGTGTTGGTTAAAAAGTTAACTAAGTTACTCTGTTTAATATTTTCCACCATTAATAGGTAAATTGATTTTTAGGTCCTAAAATCATATTTAAAATGCAGGCTAGAATTGAGACCCAAATTAGTAAACCTTGAAAGCTCATGCTGTAGAGTTTCAAAGCAACTGCCACTGCCACACACTCTTTGCAGCCAGCCAAGTCAAAACTGGCTGTGTCATACTTTTTCCCGAGTTTGACTCTTTGGCAGTGTCACACACTTTCCCGGTTGTAGGTGGAATTTACAACTATCTAACAAAAAGACTAAGGACCCTTGGATTGAAAGTTTCCTAAAATCTTTTCTTTTCCCAGGCTTTTTATAATAGTTCACAATATGCTTATCTAAAAGATAATCTAACAATATTATAAACTGTACGAGACATTATTTTTCCCAAACTCTACTTTTTAAAACTACTATTATTAAAAAAATCCTAATTACTACTAAAAAGACTTCATAAAAAACAATTAAATGAGACTGCAATTTAAAATCTCCAAAAATTAATATTTAATGGAATAAATGTGTAATCTAAAAACAGTTTTATTTAGTACAACAGAAATGCTTACTAAAAATCAAAATGTTTTAAATCCTAGATTATTCAACACATTTTGGCTTAGAAATTATTAAACATTTTTTTTTAAGTATAGGACAGTAAAACTTACATTATTCCATTACATAAAGCTTTTAAGGAAATATCTGAAAAATATTAACCAAACTGAGTTACAAATACTTACTTGTAAATAGGTAATAACTCATGTCTTTTGATGGCACTGTCTGATTTTGTATCACTGTCATACAACCTTTGCACAAGTCTTCCCGTTCGAAGTGGAGGGCCTAACTTGTCCATATTACTATTAAAATATATAAAGGTGTACCCATAAGGCGATTGCTACTGTTTCTTTATATAAAGTTTTTTTTTTTAAGACATTATTCTGGTTTATCAGAAATCTACTCCCCAAGTCCTTAATTTTATCTGACTGTCAAGGTAAGAACTAATGTCCAAAAGAATCCTCAGAGAGAGTTCATACAATGTCCATTATTAGGTCTGAAAATTCTGACTACACAGGCTACCCTACACATCCAAACAAATGTTAAATTATACACAGCAGGGCAATGGAATCAATGAAGAAACTTAGGAAAGACAACTATTTCAAAAAAAAATCATGAGGCTATAAGTGAACTGAATGCTGTTATTCACAAATAATTTTTCTTCCTCCCTGAATTCATAGAAACTCTATTCTTCATATTATTTATTTCTGTGCTTTTTAAAATTCCAAAAATAAGGAATTGAATAAATAACGTTTACCCCATCTGACTTTCTAACTCCACTAACTTCTAACAAAAAAAGTGACTTTATTTCTGAAATGTATCCAAAGTAAAACAGGACTCGGCATGGAAAAAAAACCTTGGATGGCAATTCTAAAAATCACATGTAATAATGGTAAGGGGCCATTCCATCTAAATATATATGCACACACACACATTTTGACCAAAATTATAAAGGATCTCCACCTAGAGGATAGCAGGACAAACTGCAGGTTTGTAGGATATTTCACTGTTTTAAATCAACCAACCAAATAACTGAATCATATAAACTATCACCAACCAACATCTAGTCATAGTAGGAAGCAGGGAAAATTGAATTACGAAATTAGGAAAGAAACGTATTTGCCTATTGAATAACACATCACTGCTTGTTAACTCTAAAAGTCCATTCTTTTTACGAGATATTTGCTCACTCATATCTTCACTTATTCACTGACTATAAACCCTGAGCATCTATTATGTGTCAGGCACTGTGCTACATTCTGAGGATGGAGTGGTAAATAAGATAGATCTGATGCTTTTTCTTATGGAGTTTAGTGTCTGAAAAGAATGTGTTCATTTTCCTAGATTACAGATATCTAAGAGGAGAACACATTTTATTAATTTTTGTCTCCGTTCAGTAGCTTATACATAGCAGGCATTTTGTTGAAAAAGTTGATATTAATACTTTGCAGGTGGTGGTGTTTATGTGAGGATTTAAAGTTCTTAAAAGCAGCCTTCATTAAATAGATGTATTAAGTAAAATTTCTAAAATATTTTAAATTAAAATTTGTTTTTAATTTGTTAAAGTACTAAGAAAGCCATCTATTGGAATTTTAATTAAACATTCAGATTTTATTCTAAATCCTTAATTATCAAAACATTTTTGTTCCAGACAGTAGTTATCTAAGAAAAGGCATCTATGATTCTGGAAATAATGAGCAAAATTTTTCTTTCTCAGAAAAAAATTACTGAAAGTAAAATTCAGAAAATTTTTTATTATATTTTAAAAACATATTCCTCTTATATGATAAGAAATGGTAAAATCCTACATGTGATACAATAAAGCTCAGTTCAAGAAAGATGTGTAAAATATAATAAAAATCTAAAGGTAATTATCTAATTGAAAGGTAATTATCTAATGGAAATATTACATACATTAAAAGATTGCCAATATTTTCAGATTTTCAAAACCTAATTGAAGGACAGGTTCCAATAATGATTTGAACCATACCTGTAACATTCAATTCAATTTATATGTGTGCATATATATATACACATGTACATTCACAGCTCAAATGTTACTTAGGCTGAAAGTTAATGAATGCTATTTTTAGGCTAAAATGACTTAATAACGTATTCTAAGTTGCCATTAGGCTATCAAAAACAAAATCTATAAATCTCAATAACAATCAAGATTTTACATATATAATACTTTTGCAGGCCTTCAAAATACTCACAGCTGAATGAGTATGGTGACGACATCAACCTATCCATGATTTGAAATAAACTTTAACATAGGAAAAGTCGTTTACTGTTGATACCAGGAGAGTGAATTCACTTAGGAAATAAGTTATGTTAGTGTGGCTTACTAGGTACCTTGTAGGAGTGTAGCAAGTACTGTAGATTGAGATATAACAAAAAGATGATTTCTGAAATAATATTGGGAAAGAATTTACCAGATGGTATTTTGTATCTTTGTACACCACTGTAGTTATGATGCTATAAGGCAATCTTGTCCAACCTGCAGCTCGCAGGCCACATGCCACCCAAGATGGCTTTGAATGGTGGCCTATACAAATTCATAAACTTTCTTAAAATATTATGAGATGTTTTTTTTTTTTTCCAGTTCATCAGCTATCATTAGTGCTCGTGTATTTTATATGTGGTCCAAGACAATTCTTCTTTCAGTGTGGCTCAGGGAAGCCAAAAGATTGAACATCCCCCTACTCTAAGGCAGTTGTGAAATGTGTCATACCTCTACTTTTGATCCTAAATTCATCAATCCTACACAAATAATGAGTACCTCAATTCCATGGCAAAATTAGCTCCCTATCCAAAATCTTCAATCATTGTTATCCACATACGAAGCCAAGTTCTGGAATTCTAGGTTATCACAAGCATTTCTAGATCAACAATAAAAAACAAGCTCATAAAAATTTACATAACATTCCACACAAATTCAATTCACACACATCAAAAGACTGGATTATGAAAACAGCATGTTTCCTATTCATATAAAAATGTACTCAAAAACTAAAGACATTTACTTCTTAACGTTTTTAATAAGGTATGAGAAACAAAATACAATTTTTTAAATTAAAAAATGCTCCATACATGCCTTTGGTTGCTCTAATTTTATGTGTATTACAGTTGATCTCCAAAGTAAACATGTTTTTCATAGTAACTAATCTTTGATATATGATAGTTTCGCTACTGAAAATTATTAACTGAGCTATCCATTTAAACTGGTAATAAGGTACAACTGTGTAAACTCTAGGAAACAATTCAAATGGGGAAATATTTATTTAAAAGATCTGTGATTCATTATACTTCTAAAATTTCCTGGAATTAAAGATAATCATCTTTTGGCTGGGTGCAGTGGCTCACACCTGTAATCCCAGCATTTTGGAAAACCGAGGTGGGTGGATCACTTGAGGTCGGGAGTTTGAGACCAGTCTAACATGGTGAAAACCCATCTGTATTAAAAATACAAAATTAGCCAGACATGGTGGCACACACCTGTCCCAGTTAATGGGGAGGCTGAGGCAGGAGACTCACTTGAACCCAGGAGGTGGGGTTACAGTGAGTCAAGATCACTCATTGCACTACATCCTGGGTAACAACAGCAAAACTCCATCTCAAAAAAAAAAAAAAAAAGATAATCATCTTTAGAAGAAGGGAAAAACTTTCCACTTGGGTGTATTTTGTTGTTTTTTAAACAAATCTGTTAAAATTGACCTAGAAATTGATTTGATTGGTTTTTTTATATTAAAGGTTTTTTATTTTTGTTTTTTTAATGGAGATGAGTTCTTGCTATGTTGCCCAGGCAAGTCTCAAACTCCTGGGCTCAAGCAACTCTCCCACCTCACTCTCCCAAAGTGTTGGGATTACAGGTGTGAGCCACTGCACCTGGCCTAATCCACAAACTGTCTAGAAGCAAACAACCAAACACATGAGAATTTTTCCGAGTGCAAAAATAAATTTCTTTGTGGCATGATTCTATTACAGATCACTGGTATGCCTGATTAAAGTGGACCACAATAAAGATTACATACAGCAGACTTTAAACAATTGCAATCCACTGAAATAACAGCATTTACTAATCTCAGCGAATGCTCAATTTATTGAGCACTGCACCTGACCAAATGTCTTAATTCAAACTTTATCCAATCTGAATCATCTGTATAAATCGAAATAACAGTTGTCATACAAACTTCAAGTAATTCTTTCACTTGTACCAGATGATAATTCTATGACGTGCCTATAGATTAACAGATGAGGGAATTAATTTATCTTTTTTCACTTATTAACCAAAATTTTTTTGTTAGCCTAGGCATTCTGCTAGATTTTAGTTACAAATGGAAGCAAGGCAGACATAGTCTTTGCCATCATGGAGCTTACAATCTAGCAAGAGAAACAAATCATTACTTCACTAATTCTTAAAAAAAAAAAAAAAAAAAAAAGGAACTCTGTCACTAAACAGACAGCTATGAATGGTTCTAATTTAATATAGTAACATTATAATGTTCCAGTTAATATAGTTATATATTGGTAGAAATGAGCTCCACCATTCTCTTTCCAGTAGCTGGAAATCTTCCTTTAATCTGTAAGGATCTTATACAGAATGGACAATCAGAATTTGAACAGATGATTGACAGTTAAATATGATGTGGGACAGCCAAAAAAAGTTATGTACTCTTCATGGCATTATAAGCAATGCACAACTGACAAAATTATTGTACTCAAAATCTCTGCTTGCTTACAAAAGCGTATTTTCCATTAGTAACTAGGTATGTTGTCAGATTTTCTTGGATCAATTGTCAAGGTCTAAGCAGAGTCACAGATGTTGTCACAGTCAGACAACATGTCACAGCATGACAAAGAGATACATGCCCAAAGCTATTTAGTGGCAGAGTATGATGTAGAAATCTAGTCTTCTAACTCCAAGGTCAGCACCTCTCTTCATTATACCAGCCAGCTTTACACGCCCTATCTAGGAATACTGTGTCAGTACAATTTAATATTGCCAATTGACAAAATCGCCAGTACTATAGAAATACTGAAAAATATCAGCTTTTAATCTATGATCAACTGTAAGAGAAACTATAAACAACACTATGAACAAACATTATTACCTAACATGGAGGCCAATTCTCTGTGATATGGTAAAATGACTTTGTAAAATTAAAGCACATACTGTTATGTCTATACTTCACTTAACCATCCAATGAGTCAACTCATTGGAGAAGAAAATAAATCAGATCAATTCTTACCATTAAAAGATAAAAATGTTTTACTTTTCAACTACCTGATCTACTGATAATCTGTCTCTTTCTTATGGATAGCCTGTCTCTTCTTTTTGGAAGCACAACAGTAAGAAAAATCACTTAACTCATAAGATATTGTTGATTTATTTATTTTTCCTTTTCTATAATAATAATTATATTATATGCCTTTAGGTCTTCCATTTTCTATGTAGTCTGAGTTGAGAAGTAAAAGGTAGTTACTGTCATTTGACAGATATCTTTGTATATATTTCCCACATAAAAAACAAAATGAATGTGAGCCACATATAACTTATACTTGAAAATAACATGAAAAGGGGTGAGTAAATACAGTACTTTCATCTGTAACATCCATGTACTTGCATTGGGACTAATCAAGGAAACAACTTGATCCATGGAGAACAAAGAAAAGAGAGGCAGGATGACAGCCCACCTTGGAGTGACACAGAGCAAGGGGAACCTCCCTGGCCCAGGAAGTGGTGAGTGAACGTGTGATCCTGGGAAATCACAGTTCCGTGAAGCCACTCCATTAGGGCCTTCAGTCTGACATACAGATACGGGGAATCTTGGCAAAGCAGCTGCTCAGGCACATGTGAAGACCCAGGAACTCCAAACTTCCCAGCAAAAGTAACTGCAACTCCAGCAAAGCAGGATGTTAGACCCCCGTACATATCCTTAAGAAAAAGGCTGAATCAAGGGGACCAAGTAGGGATGATCTGCAGGTCTCACTTTCATAACACCTCATAGGATAAGACCCACTGGCTTGGAATTCCAGCCAGCCACTAGTAGCAGTTTTGAGTCTACCTGGAATGGAACTCCCAGGGGAAGGGACGGGCTGCCATCTTTCCTGTTTGGGTAACTCAGCTGTTCTGCAGGCTTTGCAGAGTACAAACCAACCAGGGGCAGAGAGGATCCCCCAGCACAGTACAACTGCTTTACCAAAATGTGGTCAGACTGCTGGTTAAGCCAGTTCCCAATCCGTTCCTCCTCACTGGGCAGGACCTCACAACCGGGACCTCCAGCCATCCCTGCTGGTATTTTCCGGCCCACAGAGATTTGAAAATTCCCTGGGACAGAGCTCCCAGAGGGAGGGGTAGGCTGCCATCACTGCTGTTTGGGTGACTTAGCCATTCCAACCAGCAGGCTTTGGAGAGCCAAAGGCAACCGGGACGAAAGCAGTACCCCAGCACAGCACAGCTGCTCTAGCAAATTGTGGCCACACTACTTCTTTAAATAGGTCCCCAATACTGCCCCTCCTCACTGGAAAGAACCTCCCAACTGGGACCTCCAGCCAGCCCTGCTGGTGTTCTCTGGCCTACAGAGATTTGCAGAGTCCCCGGGATAGAACTCCCATAGGGTGTGCAGGCCACCATCTTTGCTCTTTGGGCAACTCAGCAGTTCCAGTCTCGGGTTTGGAGAGACCATGCTGACCCATGGGTGGAAGTGGTACCCCAGCACACCACAGTGGTCCCGTGAAAACGTGGTCAGACTGCTTTTTTAAGCAGGCTCCCAGTCCCATTCCTCATCACCAGGTGGAGCTCCCAACTGGAGTCTCCAACCACACCCATAGGTGTTCTACGGCTGACAGAGGTTTGAGGCCTCCCTAAAACGAAGCTCCCAGGAGGAGGGGCAGGCCGCTACCTTGGCTGATTTATAGCCTTCACTGGTGATACCTCCAGCTACTGAAAAATCCAGGGTGACTAGTGACTGGAGTGGACACCTAGTATATACAAGCAGCCCTGTGGAAAAGTGGTCAGACTTGTTCAAAAAAACAAACCCATCTGAAGGTAAGCGACCGCAAAGACTCAAGTTAGGTAAGTTCACAAAGATGAGAAAGAATCAGCACAAGAATGCTGAAAACTGAAAAAGCCAGAGTGCCCTCTTTTCATCCAAGTGACCACATCACCTCTCCAACAGGGGTTCAGAATCAGGCTGAGGCTGAGACAGCTGAAATGAAACAAGCAGAATTCAGGATATGGACAGGATCGAAGTTCACTGAGCTAAAGCAATACATTGTAATCCAATGAAAGGAAGCTAAAAATCATGATAAAACATTGCAGGGGTAGACAGATAAAACAGCCAATATAGAGAAGAACATAACAAACCTGATAGAGATGAAAAACACACTACAAGAATTTCATAATGGAATCACAAGTATTAATAGCAGAAGAGACCAAGCAAAGAAGGAATCTCAGAGCTTGAAGACTGGCTTTCTGAAATAAGACACGCTGACAAGAATAGAGAAAAAAAGAATGAAAAGGAAGGAACAAAAGCTCCAAGAAGTATGACATTATATAAAGAGACCAAATCTATGACTGACTGGTATATCTGAAAGAGATGAGGAGAATGGTACCAATTTGAAAAAATATTTCAGGATGTCATCCATGAAAACTTTCCTAACCTAGCTAGACAGGCCAACATTCAAACTCAGGAAATGTAGAGAACCCCAGTAAGATACTCATGAGATGATCATCCACAAGACACATAATCATCATATTCTCCAAGACTGAAATGAAAGAAGTGTTAAAGGCAGCTAGAGAGAAAAGGCCAGGTTACCTACACAGGAAAGCACATCAGAATAACAGCAGACCTCTCAGTGGAAACCCTACAAGCCAGAAGATATTGGGAACCAACATTTAACATTCTTTTTTTGGGGGGCGGGGGATGGAGTCTCACTCTGTCGCCCAGGCTGGAGTGCAATGGCACAATCTCAGCTCACTACAACCTCTGCCCCCGGGGTTTGAGCAATTCCCTTGCCTCAGCCTCCCAAGTAGCTGGGACTACAGGCATGCAGAACCACACCTGGCTAAGTTTTTTTTTTTTTTTTTTTTTTTTTTAAATAGATACAGGGTTTCACCACATTGGTCTGGCTGGTCTCGAACTCCTGATCTCAGGTGATCCACTCACCTCTGTCTCCCAAAGTGCTGGGATTACAGGGATGAGCCACCACACCTGGCTAACATTCTTAAAGAAATTCCAACCCAAAATTTCATATCAGGCCACACTAAGCTTCATAAGTGAAGGAGAAATAAAATCTTTTTCAGACCAGCAAATGCTGTGGGAATTTGTTACCACCAGACCTGCCTTACAAGACCTCCTGAAGGAAGCACTAAATATGGAAAGAAAAGACAATTACAAGCCACTACAAAAACACAATGAAGTACACAGACCAGTAATACTATAAAACTTAGTTACATAAACAAGTCTGCAAAATAACCAGCTAGCATCATTATGACAGGATCAAATCCCACACACATCAATACTAATCTTAAATGTAATGAGCTAAATGACACAATTAAAAGACACAGAGTGGCAAGTCTGATAAAGAACCACGACCCATTGGTATGCTGTCTTCAAGAGACCCATCTCACATGCAATGATACACATGGGATCAAAATAAAGGGATGGAGAAAAATTTACCAAGCAAATGGAAAACAGAAAAAAGCAGGGTTGTAATCCTAATTTCTGACAAAACAGACTTTACACCAACAACAAGAAGGGTATTACATAATGGTAAAGGGTTCAATTTGACAACCAAAGTTAACTATCCTAAATACAAACGCGCCCAACACAGGAGTACTCAGATTCATAAACCAAGTTCTTAGAGACCTTCAATGAGACTTAAGACTCTTACACAATGATAGTGAGAGACTTTAACACCTCACTGACAATATTAGACAGATTATCAAGACAGAAAATTAACAAATATATATTTAGGATGTGAACTCAGCACTGGATCAAATGGACCTGATAGATATTTACAGAACTCTATACCCCAAAACAACAGAATACAGTGTTCTTATCACCATCTGGTACATACTCTAAAACTGATCACATGGGCCTGGTGCGGTGGCTCACGCCAGTAATCCTAACACTTTGGGAGGCCGATATAGGCAGATGACCTGAGGTTAGGGCTTCGAGACTGGCCTGGCCAACATGGGGAAACCCCATCTCTACTAAAAATACAAAAATTAGCCAGGTGTGATGGCACATCCCTGTAATTCCAGCTGGTCAAGAAGCTGAGGCAGAAGAATTGCTTGAACCCAGAGGCAGAGGTTGCAGTGAGCCAAGACCATGCCATGGCACTATAGCCTGGGTGACATAGTGAAACTCCATCTCAAAAATAAAATAAAATAAAAGTGATCAAACAATTGGATGTAAAACATCCTCAGTAAAAGCAAAAGAACTGAAATCATAACAAATATTCTCTCAAACCACAGAACAATTAAATTAGAAATCAAGATTAAGAAATTAACTCAAAACCATACAACTACATAGAAACTGAATAACCTCCTGAATGATTTTTGGATAAATAATGAAATTAAGGCAGAAATCAGGAAGTTCTTTGAAACTATAGAGTACAAAGAAACAACACACCAGAATCTCTAGAACACAGCTAAGGTACTGTGAAGGGGGAAATTTATAGGACTAAATGTCTACATCAAAAGTTAGAAAGATCTCAAGTTAACAACCTAAGATCACAACTAAAAGTACGAGAAAACCAAGAACAAACAAATCCCAAAGCTAGCAGAAGACAAGAAACAGTCAAAATCAGAGCTAAACTGAAGAAGATACATGAAAAACCATTCAAAAGATCAAGGAATCTAGGAGCTGTTATCTAAAAACATTCATAAAATATAGGCTGCTAGTTACACTAAAAAGAAGAAAATAGAGAGTATTCAAATAAACACAATCAGAAATGACAAGAGGGATATTACCACTTGACCCCATAGAAATACAAGTCATCAGAGAATATTATGAACAGCTCAATACACATAAACTAGAAAATCTAGAAGAAATGGATACATTTCTGGACACATACACCCTCCCAAGACTGAACCAGGAAGAAACTGAATCCCTGAACAGACAAATAATGAGTTCTGAAACTGTGGCAGTAATAAATAGCCTACCAACCAAAAAAAGTCCAGGACCAGATGGATTCACAGCTGAATTCTACTAGATGTACAAAGAACTGGTACAATTCCTACTGATACTATTCCAAAAAATTGAGGAGGGACTCGACTCTAGCTCATTCTATGAGGCCAGCATCACCCTGATACCAAAACCGGGCAGAGATACAACAAAAAAAGGAAACTTTAGGCCAATAACCTCGATAAACATCAATGCAAAAATCCTCAACAAACTACTAGCCAATCAAATCCAGCAGCACATCAAAAAGCTTAGCCACCAGGATCAAGTAAGCTTCACCCCTGGGATGCAAAGTTGATTCTGCATATGCAAATCAATAAATGCTATTCATCACCACAGAACTAAAGACAAAAACCATATGATTCTCTTAACAGATGAAGAAAAGGTTTTCAATAAAATTCAACATCCCTTCATGTTAAAAACTCTCAATAAACTAGGTATTGCAGGAACATACCTCAAAATAATAAGAGCCATTTATGATGAACCCACAGCCAACACCATACTGAATGGGCAAAAGCTGGAAGTATTCCCCCTCGAAAACTTGCACAAGACAAAGATGCCCTCTCTCATCACTCCTATTCAACATAGTATTGGAAATTCTGGCCAGTGCAATCAGGCAAGAGAAAGAAATAAAGGGGCTTCCCAATAGGAAGAGAGGAAGTCAAACTATCCCTGATGGCAGATAACATGATCCTATATCTAGAAAACCCCATTCTATCAGCTCAAAAGCTTCTTAACCTGATAAGCAACTTTAGCAAAGTCTCAGGATTCAAAATCAATGTGCAACAATCACTAGCATTCCTATACACTAACAACAGTTAAGCAGAAAGCCTAATCAGGAACAATCTCCCATTCACAACTGCCACAAAAAGAATAAAATACCTAAGAATACAGGTAACTGGGGAGGTAAAAGATCTATACGAGGAGGACTACAAGCCAGTGCTCAAAGAAATTAAAGATGACACAAATAAATGAAAAAATATTCCATGCTCATGGATAGGGAGAATCAATATCATTAAAATGGCGATACTGCCTAAAGCAATTTCTAGATTCAATGCTATTCCCATTAAACTATCAGTGACATTCTTCACAGAACCAGAGAAAACTATTTCAAAATTAATATAGAATAAAAAATGAGTCTAACTAACCAAGGCAATTCTAAGCAAAAAGAACAATGCCGGAGGCATCATGCTGCCTGACTTCAAGCTATACTACAGGGCTACAGTAACCAAAACAGGATGGTACTGGAACACAGACCAGTGGAACAGAATAGTGAGTCCAGAAGTAAGACCACACACCTACTACTATCTGATATTTGACAAATCTGACAAAAATAAGCAATGGAAAAAGAATTCCCTATTTAATAAAAGGTGCTGGGATAATTGGCTAGCAATATGCAGAAGATTGAAACTGGATCCCTTCCTTCCACCATATACAAAAATTAACACAAGATGGATTAAAGACTAATGTAAAACCCAAAACTATAAAAACCCTGGAAGACAACCTAGTCAATACCATTCAGGGCATAGGCAGCAGCAAAGATTTTATAATGAAGATGCCAAAAGCAATTGCAACAAAACACAAATGGACAAATGGGCTCTAATTAAACTAAAGAGTTTTTGCACAGCAAAAGAAACTATCAACAGAGTAAACAGAAAACCTACAGAATGGGAGAAAATTTTTGCAAATTATGCATCCAACAAAGGTCTAATATCCAGCATCTATAATTTAACAAACAAGCTTACAAAGTTAAACAAACTTACCAGAAAAAAGCAAACTTACAAGAAAAAAAGAAACTTACAAGAAAAAAACAAACAATCCCATTTAAAAGTGGACAACGGACATGAACAGACACTTTTCAAAAGAAGACATACATGCAGTCAACAGTCATATGAAAAAAGCTCAACATCACTGATCACTAGAGAAATGCAAATCAGAACCACAATGAGGTATTATCTCACAATAGTCAGAATGGCTGCTGTTAAAAAGACAAAAAATAACAGATGCTGGTGAGGTTGTGGAGAAGGAAGAATGCTTATACATTGTTGATGGGAATGTAAATTACTTCAGCCACTGTGAAAGACAGTGTGACAATTCCTCAAAGACCTAAAGACAGAACTACCATTTGCCCCAGCAATCCCATTACTGAGTATATACCCAAAGGAACATATATAATTCTATTATAAAGACACACACATATGTTCACTGCAGCACTATTCATAATACTGAAGACAGGGAATTAACCTAAATGTCCATCAATGATATACTGGATAAAGAAAATGTGGTACATAAACACCATGGAATACTATGCAGCCATAAAAAGGAATTAGATCATGTCCTTTGAAGGGACACGAATGGAGCTGGAGGCCATTTTCCTTAGGAAACTAACACAGGAACAGAAAACCAAATACTGCATGTTCTCACTTATAAGTGGAAGCTAAATTATGAGACTACACGGACACATAGAGGGGAAAAACATACTGGAGCCTTTTGGAGGGTGGAGGGTAAGAGGAGAGAGAGGATCAGGAAAAATAACTGATGGGTACTAGGCTTAATACCTGGATGATGAAATAATCCATACAACAAACCCCTATGACACAAGTTTACCTATGTAACAAACCTGCACTTGTATCCCTGAAATTAAAAGTTAAAATTAAAAAAAGAAAATAATGTGTGCTGCATTTCATTAATCAACTGTACCAGTATATGTAAAGATATAGACATACACCTTCATTCTAATGGTCCAGTAGCAATCCCTTAATGTTCTGATATATCAAAATACAAAATAGGTAAATTTCTAAAAATATATGGCCTTATATTAATATCTCCACTGTTATAATTTTTCCCATTACTATTGAAAGTTTATATACTTCATTAAAAGCCATGTAAATATAACTGTAGAAAAATATAAAAAAGTATTAAATTAAGAGAATCACCCCACTGTTTCTATCATACTATACATGGAGTTTAGTAGCTAACACTTTTCTCTTAACAGAATCACCTTATTAAAATGTATATACATACTATAGTTGCAAAATGTCCCTTTATAGATTTTCATAATTTACTATTCAAACAAAGCTAGACATTTTGGTGATTTATTTTTAACATTATAATAAAAACGTGAAAAGAGTCTAATGTTTACAGTCAAAGAGATCCCAATTTATGTATTGCTTCTAACTTTAACAGCTATGTGGCTTTGAGCAAACTGAGCTTCTCTGATCTTATCTCTTGATTATGAAGTGGTTTTAACAAAAATATATGCAAAATGTCTAGTACAGTGCCTGATACATAGTGCTTAGTAAATTATAGTTAGTATAAAAATCTTCAATATTTCAATTTATTTCCTTAGACTAAATTCCCAGAAGTAAAATTATTCAATTTAAGTTATGATTTCTAAGGCTTTTGATACCAGATTATTTTCTAAAATGGTTATATAAATTTAGCTACTCAACAGCAGTGAGTGTGCTCCTGACCAGAAAAATGTTAAAAGACAAATGAACTTAGGAAATGAAGATTAATGAAAAAGCAATTATCAAAACATAATAAAACTTTAGTATCATTTAATTATATACCACTAATAATTATATCCAATGTAGACTTACCCTGCATGAGGGGCTGCTATCCCTTTATGAGAGGGAGATAAGGTCTGAAGTTTGTTTCCCAAAGAGCTGCTACTTGAAGACACTTTGCCTGAAGGCACACCTTATAATAAAAAAGCATTATTTTTAACAATACTCTAAAAAAAAAGTTACATAAAACAGAGCATCTAACAAAGAAAACAATGATTTCGTAATAATCTCTGTAACTATAAATCAAGTTTTCACTGAAGACATTTTTTAAATGGCATTTCCAGGGGACAACATATAGCATCCTTCATTTCTAATTTCTAAATTTCTTTTCTTATAATTTATATATAAATAAAGGTACATATCAGTGGTCCATATCTTCTTCTAAGTATTTGTCTATTAAGAACAATTGCCAAGTTCAGAAAGCTATGAAGAGCTAGTGTAAAATGAGAGGAAAATTCTGGATCAAAGAATCAAGAAAGTACTGGGCTGACTATTCTAAACAGATGATACATCAATAACAATATCTGGGGCAAACATTTAAGCTGAAAAAACAACAAAATAAATGGCCAGGCACCGTGGTGGCTCATGCCAGTAATCTCAGCACTTTGGGAAGCTGAGGTTGGGGGATCACAAGTTCAGGAGATTGAGACTATCCTGGCTAACTTGGTGAAACCCCATCTCTATTAAAAATACAAAAAATTAGGTGGGCATGGTGGCACCCGCCTATAGTCCTAGTTACTCAGGAGGCTAAGGCAGGAGAATCACTCGAACCTGGGAGGCAGAGGTTGCAGTGAGCCGACATTGCACCCTGCACTCCAGCCTGGGCGACAGAGCAACACTCCGTCTCAAAAAAAAAAAAAAAAAAGTTAAAAGTAGAAACTACTCAAAGTTATTTTATTTTCAGAAATAATTACTTATCCTCTACATCTCTTCTTAATTATAAATCTATCTTAATACTCCAGAATAGACCACTATCTTTATTTCCTGCTCTGCCAACATGGTTTTAAAAACAAATCAAGTTGCTTTACGGCTATCATTACCTACAACAGTTTTGCCAGTGCCACTCGGCTGCGGTAATCGTGAAGATCCTGATGATGCAGTTCCAGGAGAATTTGACTTTTTAAGTGTGGGTGGCTTATACTAAAATAATGAAAAAAAATTTTTTAATCAACATCACTTTTTGATTATGGATTGTAAACTAGTGGTTCAAAACTTAACATTCTTTGGGTTTAGGATTTCGGTCTTATAAGATGACAAGAGTTATGGAGATGAATGGTGATGATGGTTGCACATCATTAATGTATTGATACACTTGTAAGTATATACTGAATTGTACTCTCAAAAATGATTAAGATGGTAAAGTTTCTGCTACATGTATTATACCACAGTAAAAAAAAAAAAAAATGGAAAGAAATAGCTCACTTTCCCTTAAATGAACAGTCTTTTTATTAGCTACTGAATTATACAAATTGAGGAAGTATAGATTAAAATATGTCACCTCGAAAGTTTTCTAAAATAGACTCCCTCTCAGATGTTCCACTGCTAAAACAAACTAACAGCAACTTTTCCAGTTCACAGGAAAAAGAAAAAAGGTCTAATGGAAAATACTTCCTCAAAGTTAAGATTGTAATCACCAAACAAACATTAGTAGAAAAACTTACAAACAGCTGGTGATGCTCACTTGGTGGTGCAGCTTTAAAGGTTAAGATTTTTACATGTTCCTGGATGTGGTTTTATATTCCATATATATAATTCAGCCATATTTCCTACTGATAAAAATCATAAGATGACCTATTACCTGAGCAAGTTTTACAACAGCTGCCTTATGGATTTCCCCGATATGAAGAGAAAGAGCTAATTCTGGCTTCACACTCCTCACCAGACCACCTTAAATTAATGGAGTATGGATTGACATAAGTCAAGATATTTCTGCTTATCTTGGATTTTTATATTTCTCTACCTGTCTAAAGAGGTATCTTTATTAATTTTATTTTATTTTCTCTTTTTGAGCCAAATTTTGCTCAGTTACCTGACTATAAAAGTATTTTACTGATCACCTGCTTCAATAGCAAGAAATGAACTTGCCCAGGGTTATGCCCCAACTTCACAACAGAGCAGGAATTTACACTCATGCTGGTTCTAGCCCAATGCTTCAACCATAAGGTGAAAATCATACTTGCATATGTGCTTGGAATTTAGCCCAATATGGTTCAAGATTTCATGTGAAAAACTGGTTTTAAACATCACTTTCAAAAATAAAATCATATTTTATAACCAATAATCAACATAAAATTTAAGATGCACTACTACCAAAAACAGCTAGCTAAAATCAATTTTGAAGTCAAACATTATATCCTTCTAACTCTGCATGTGAATTTTTAAAAAGTTAAATCTTGATAAAGGATCACACAAAAAAAGTAGCATGTACATTTTGCACTATTATGCCAGCATCTGAAAAATAGAAAACCGAAACTTTCAGTAAATGTCTTTCAAATTAACAAATGTCTATGAGACTTTGGGAGATGAACCATATAATGATACTGATTTTTTAAAATCTTAGAGGTGCTTCTGGTTTAAAAGGGCTTCTGGGCCACTATATAAATAGGGAGAGAGAAAGACACATTAGAAAAAAACTTAAAATTATAGCAATAGGGAAAAAAAAAATCTAACAAAGATTCGTCAAACTATGAGAGGTATGTCTATAAAAACAGAGTTTATAAAATCAGATTAGGAAACACTCAAATTGTGCAAATAATCAAAAAAGAGCAAAATGATTAGCATAAAGAAAGTGTGCTGATGTGGCCTATTACATATTGAGAGGTCAAGTCTTAAGGCAGGACACAGGCAGAAAGGTTTCTGGTAGCATTACATAATGGAGACTAAAGATGTTTATCTTTATAATAGAAATTATTAACAACTTAATGGCTTACAAATACTTAGGCAGAACATGTCTCCAAAAAATGTTTTGCTTTTCCCCTCTCTATATAAGACTTCCCACTATTTTACTAAATTTTATTGTTGAGTTTTCTGAGATATTCAGAAGCTAGAACAACCTTACCTATAACCTATAATATTTCCCATTACTTTCCACAAGAACTAGTCAGGTTAGTTTCCTTTCCGAATACCACTTGTATAAAACATTATTCACCTCTCCCTCGGTATCTTGCTGTTTCCCTGACCTAGATAATCTGACTCCTTCCTTTCTGAGCTATATTCTGTCTATTCTACAACATCAAGCTGAAAGTCTACTGGTACATAAAGACTTTCAGAATGACTCTATCAATCAACAGTTTTGTGTGCTATTATGAAGACTTTCAGAATGACTCTATCAACCAATAATTTTATATAAATCCATTTTAATGATGAGGAGAATGAAATCATTTTATACAATTATATTCAACATATTTCTTTCATTCATTATTATTTGGTAATTATTATTTTGTGTTTTTATGCTGCTCACAAATCTCATACATTTCCTTCCAAAAATATTTATACAAAGACTAATGACTAATGAAATTGGAAAAAGTCTAAAGAACTTGCAGGACATCCATTTCTGACAAAATGGTAGAATTTACTATTTAGACCAACCTTTCAACTAACAACTAAAAATGCTCAGGAAAGAATCAGAAATCAATGTAAAAGCACTGAATGTCAAATGAGAGGAAAAGAAGAAATTTCCAGGCCAAAGCATATGGGATTGTAATAACGACCTGAACATCACATGGATTTGCTGTATAAATTTGCATTATTAGGCTGGTCAAGCAAACTAAGTCAATAATTTAATTTCAAATGTTTCCAGACTGATAACACTCATAGATACCTAAAAGGAATAAGCACACATCTTCTCTGGAAGAAGGCATGAACGATAATTACGAATAATTTTTTACTTGTAACAAGTAGTAAAGGTCAATAATAATCAGGGAAATAAGGATATAAAGAACCTGAATGAGAAAAAAAAAAAACAAGGAACATACCCATACAGGTCACCCTGATACTGCTATTGATTATCAGACACACGTTACAACAATTATGAGTACTACATTTAAAGAAATAGGAGACAACTATGAATATACTAATAGAAAATTACAAACTATAAAAAAACAGGAAATTAGAAAAATAGCCAGCCAACTGCAAGAAATTAAAAACACAATAACAAATTACAAGCTCAATGTTGGAGGAGTGAAGTGGCTATATAACCATCCTACAGATAGCAATTACAACAAAACAGATGACTGGAAACCACTGGAAAACCTACACTGTACACCCTGGATTTAACCACCTACACTTCAAACTCCTTACTGCTCCCCGCCTAAAAAAGGAAAGAAAGTAAAAACACTTTGCAAACAAATAAAACAGAAATTGATATATATTGCCTACCATGTCATGTCTAGTTTTCAACCAAACATTACTAGCAAAGAAGCAGACAACGTGATCCATATTTAGCAAAAATGTCAAGTCAACAGAAACTAACTGCAAATGAACACAGGTGGCAGATTTAGTAGTTAGGGATCAAATAATAATAATAATAAATAAGACTGAACTATAGGGATTGGAATTGGAGAAATTAAGCCAGGCACAGGCATATGAATACCACATGTCCTCATTTACATGTAGAATCTAAAACAATGGAACTCTAAGCAGCAGAGAACTGAATGGTAGTTACCAGAGGCTAGAATGAGGGGGAAAGGGGGGAAAGAACAAGGAGAAGATGATGGTCAAAGGCGTAAGTTTTTGTTGTGGTCTTTATTTTGAGATATACTGCATAGCATGGTGAATACAGTAAATGATAACGTATCATACCTTTCAAAATTGCAAAGAGAAAACATTTTCAAATGTTCTTACCACAAAAAATGGTAAGTACTTGAGGTGACAGTATGTTAATTAGCTTGATTTCATCATTCCACATTGTATTCATGAATCATAACATCACTTTGTACCCCATAAATATATACAACTATAATCTGCAAATTTATAATTTCAATAAATATATATAATAAGGCAGTAAGTATAACAATACAAATCAAGAGTACTGACAGGCTTATAATGTCTAGAGTTACATATATGAAACAATAGCACTAACCGGTCAGAGATAAATAAAAATATCCATAGATATGGGTAAGTCAAAGATGCATTTTTTATTCCTAGAGCAATCACTTTTAAAAACTGCAAAGAGTTATAGCTAGAAAGCCAATAAAGAAAATGAAATCTTATGAATACAAAAGGGAAAATAAATGATGAATTTTTTAAAAAATTACAAAAAGAGAAAACAGATGACAGGCCTAAACATAACCAAATCAATAATTGCATCAAATGTAAATGACAGGCAATTTGACCAACCAGATGAAGTTAGTAGATTTGATTTTAAAAAAAGAAATACAAAAACCATTTATAGCAAGGCAAAAACACATACATAAGTTAAGGAACAGAGAGAAAAGAAGTGAGCATAATTATGCTAAAATGGCTATATTCTTATCACATGAAACATACTGCAACACAACGAATATTGCCACAGACAAAAAGGAACACTTCATAATGATAAAAGGGTCAATAAATGGGGAAGACATAACAATTTATAAGTGCATATGCAAACAATAAGAGAAATTCAGAATTTTGAATCAAAAGCAGGCAAAACTAAAGAGAAATGTAGAAAAGTCATAATTTTAACATATTTCCCTCAGTAATTGATGGAACATCATACACAATGGTGAGAAACAATGCTTTTCACCTAAGAACAGAAAAACAAGGCAAGGAGGTCCACTCTCATTACCTCTCTTAAACATTTGTCTAGTCCATGTAGTAAATCACAAAAAAGAAATAAAAGCCAAAAGGTTGGAGGGAAGAAAATAAAACTGTCCTTATTTACAGGTGATATGACTGTATACATAGAAAAGTCCTAAGAAATCTACAAGAAGACTATTATTAGTAAATGAATTTAGCAAAATAGCAGGATATAAGATTAATATACAAAAATCCAGTTTTTCTAAACAACTAAAAATGAAATAAAATAAAATTCCATTTACAAGATCATCCATATACATGACATATTTGGAAAAATCTAACAAAATATGTGTATGACCTATATAATATAAACTACAAAACACTGCTAAAATAAAACCTAAATGATCAGAAAATATAACAGGTTCATGAACTGAACAATTCAATACTGTTAAAATGTCAATTCTCCTCAAATTCATTTATGAATTTAATATAATCTCAGTCAAATGCTAGAAGTCATTTTTTGTAGATGTTGACTAGTCAATTATAAAATGTATATATAAGCATAAATCAAGAATAGCCAAAGATAATTTTTTTTTTTTTTTTTTTTTTTTTGAGACAAGAGTCTTGCTCTGTCGTCCAGGCTGGAGTGCAGTGGTGCGATCTAGGCTCATGGCAAGCTCATCCTCCTGGGTTTACACCATTCTCCCGCCTCAGCCTCCCTCAGCTGGGACTACAGGTGCCCGCCACCATGCCCGGCTAATTTTTTTGTATTTTTATAAGAGACGGGGCTTCACCATGTTAGCCAGGATGGTCTTGATCTCCTGACATCGTGATCTGCCCACCTCGGCCTCCCAAAGTGCTGGGATTACAGGTGTGAGCCACTGCACCTGGCTTGCCAAAGAAAACTTTAAAAGGAATTCAAGTAGGAAAATTTAGACGACTTGATTTTAAGACTTACTAAGATTCACTATTCAGTATACTGAGAATGCGATATTGACTAAAGGACAGGGATATAAATCAATGGAACCGAACAGCATGTCCTGAAATACACCCATACATTTATATTCAACTGATTTCCAACTAAGCTGTCTCAGTAATTCATCAGGGAAAGAAAAGTCCTTTAAACAAATTGTGCTAAAACAACAGAATATCCACTTAGAAAACAAAAGGAAAATCTGCCCCTTACTTCACACTATACACAAATACTAGCCTAAAGTGATTTATAGATGTAAGAGCTAAAAACATAAAACTTATAGAAGACATGGGAGAAAAATCTTTGCAACCCTAGTATAGGCAAAGATTTCTTTGATACAACATAAGGAGCATAAATCGTAAAGAATTAATAAATTGGACTTAACCACATTTTAAAATTTTTGCTCTTCAAAAGACATCCTTAAGAAAATGAAAAGCCATGTCACAGGATGGGAGAAAATATTCTTAATACACATCTGAGAAAGGACCAAGAATATATAACAAGCTCTTTCATTCAATCTAAAAACATGTATATATATATATAGTTTTTTAATATATTATGTATGTATATATACAAAACGTGCTAAGACAATAGAATATCCACACAGAAAAAAAGGAACAGTTGCCCTTTACTTCACACTATACACAATTAGCTTGAAATGATTTACAGATAAAAGAGCTAAAAGTATACAACTGTTATATAAAACTATATACATAAATATATATATATATATATATAAAAGCAGGTGAAAAAAATATAGTCTAATGTCATAAAAAGCATAAACAATAATCTATGAAAGTCAATGAGCTATTTTCTCATTTATAGCAATTATTAAAACTGAACTTATCACCTGTGTCCGAGAAGTTGGTTTTCCTTTGGTATCTGTAGAAAATTTGCCTTTATTACTAATACGTGCTGCCTGTTCTTTACAGAAATTTATATGTCTATCAGCTGCATTTTCATTGAATCTCCTCTGACAATATGGACATTGAATATAATCTATAAGAGATAAAAACAGAAACAGATTAATAGCATAGTACTTGAAACGGACATTAAAAAAATCTTAAGTTTCTATGCAGAGTCATTCAAAAAATATAAGTAATAACGTCTGATAAGAAAAAACTCCCATATCCTTACAACTACCCAGTTTGACTTATCTAAACTCAGTAAAGACTTAAAAAAAAAGTCTGCTGGTACATGAATTCCAATTTTCTCCTAGCTTTGAATCAAATGTGTGAAGGAAAAAGAACAAAAGATAAATCCTTAGTACAAAAGGGTAAGCAGAGGAAAAACATTATTTCTTTTTTGCCTTTATGTTTTCATTTATAATGGATATATATTTTATACAGCAGACTAGTTAGGAAGTAATAATATGTGACATTAAAATATATTTTAAAATATAGGCTCATCTATTAAAATTTTTTATTTTATCTAATGGAAAACTGTCAAGAAATAGTTTACTTATCTTTAAAGTGCTATTTTCTCTTAGAAGTCTTAACAGATGGAAGAAGTGATTAAAATATATCTCACTGACATAATTCAAATTTAAGAAACAGCAAATGTTTCCAAGATAAAATATCTTCCCAAAATGTAAAACATACTGTAAATTAAACTTCTTTTGAAATTATTCCAGAATCATATTTTGTAGCATTGTAAAATAACTAAATGAGACACTGGGAATAAATGTAAAAATTCAGAAGTGTCAAAAAAGAATCTTAACAGGTTTACAATTTATTTTAACAGGTTTACTTTTTGATAGGGAGTTTGCCCTTTACAATTTATATTCATCTGCAGCTCAAGAATTTGTCCTGCTTACTACTGGAGTAGGTCTTAAACCTCTCATAACAAAGAAATAAGCGGTTTTTGTCAGGCCCAAAAGATTAAAAAAACTTCTAAAGCCCAAATGATCCCGAAGAGCTGGTACCCTCTCACTCTCTTATATTAGACACAAGAAATGTGGCTACGTAGAGTAAGACACAATATCTAAATATCCTCAAAGCAGAGAGAAAACTCAAGTTCATGAAGAAAATAAAGGTAGTATTAAAAGAGACCCAGGATCAGTTGAAGCATATCAAAAAACATTCATTCATATAAGTTAATTATTAATACTCTAGAACATGGTTTCACAAAGTATGGCCCATGGGCCAAATCTAGCCTGCCTGTAGCCTGTCTTTGTAAATGAAGTTTTACAGAAACACAGCCATGCTCATTCATTTATATATTTGTCTATAGCTTATTTGTTGCAACAGAAACCTTATGGCATATAAAATCTACAATATTTATTATATCTGTAAATATACTATATCTCTCTTCTATAATAAAATGTCAAAAACGATCATATCTAGATTTGCTAAAGAACTTTCTCTTTGTTAGAAAATAAATCCCACTCTAGAGTACTAACATAATATTAATGTGGCTATCCTGTTACATTAACAACCTCTTTAGGCTGCTCTAATAACAAATGTCAAAGTGTCACCTTTGTCACTTTAAATCTTTCGGTATCTCAGCATCTCAAAGCCGAAGCGTTAAGGAGGCCAATGCCTTATCCATTAGGCCACTGGGGGCTCTGGTATCTCAGTATCTCATACAGGGTTGCAAAAATCTTGCTTTGCTTTTAGTAACAATGAATCAAGCAACTTTTACGTGCTCAATGAAAAAAAATTAACAATATACAAATTTAAGGCATAAATGTAGTTGAGCCACATGAATTACACATTTTAGGAAAGTTATGATTTTTTTTTTTTATCAATCCCAGATGAGAAGATACCAAGGAACCAGGCAACAAAATTATGACTCCTACTGAATGACTACATTTCAATCCGCAGTGAGCATGGTTAAAATATTTGCTGTAATACTCACATTTAATAGTTACCATAATAATTTTTAAATGATATTATAATGCCTTATGCTTAAATAAAAGTATTAAAATAAAAATATAATACACTTCCGTGTTCCAAATTAATGTCTTTATAAGCCTACATGACTAGATTACCACCAGTTTTACACCAAATCATTTAAAGATTATGCTTCATAAAACTCCATGATTATACGTTAAGCTTAACAAGTTAAAATTTACAAAAACTCTATCATTATTTTCTTCCCACATGAACATTTCTGTCAACAATATTCCATATACCAGGATCATAAGAAGGTGGAGGAGGAGGAGGAAGTTTGCCACCCTCTTTGAGGGCCTGATCAAGGCCTTTAGCTGCTCTTATGGTAGCAATGAATTCTTCATGTTTTCTTCTCCAATTAGATGGTTTCTTTGGTGGTTCTGGCTATAAATAAATAAATAACATAAACAGTATCTTTTTAGTATATTGAAATAAAATATCAGATAATGCCATATCATTTTAAATGTTCTCTTATCAGGAGTCCTTAAATGATATCCTTCTCAAATTTATAATTTTAAAGAGAAAATTTATGCAACTACATTGCAATTTTATATTCAATTTCTTAATGCAGTTCTCATTGTAAAAGACACTGCTAAAATGCCTTCTGTAGGTGCTACATCCATTTACCCTGCTACTAAGACTGTTGCTGTGGTTGAATGTTCCCTCCAAAACTCATGTTAAAATGTAATTAATATTATAACAGTATTACAAGGTGGGGACATCAGAAAGGTGATTAAGTCATTATGGTTCCACCCTCATGATGGATTAATGCCATTATCCCAGTAGCAGATTAGTTATTGAAGGAGTGGGTTCCTGATAAAAGAGTGAGTTTGGCCCCCACTTTCTCTGTTTCACATGCACACCTGCCCTTACATCATGGGATTATGCAGCAAGAAGGCCCTTGCCAGATGCCAGCACTATACTCCTGGACTTCCCAACCTCCAGAACTGTGAGAGATACATTTATTTTCTTTACAAATTACCCTGTTTGTGGTATTCTATTATAGCAGCAGAAACGAGACTAAGACAGTGCATTTCCCTGTTTTCCCACAGATCTTCTAACAGAGTATATTATCTATCATTTGTGTTTTGAACCAATTAGAAACATGAAAAATAATCCTCACTTTCAGTATTTAATTGGATTTTCTCTTATAATGATTGAGACTGGGTACCTTTTTAAATTGTTAAGAATCATTTAATGTATTGCCTTTACTGTGGACTATTTCTATTCCTCATCAACTTACTCATTGAGTTATTGGCCTTTAATGTAATAATGTCAAGTAATTTTTTATAGGAAACTATTCCCTCCCTCCCACCAACAATCTGTCTTTTGACCTTGTCTATGGATCATTTTTTACTATGCATACTTATTTTTTTATTACAGTTTAATTTACTAATCTTTTATGGCCTCTGGATCTGCATTAGCCAGGTGCAACCTCACACCAAGAAAAAATAAAATTTTCCCATGTTTACTTCTACAATTTTCAGTATCAATTAAAATTTCTTAAATCTTTTATTCATGTGGAATTTATCCTGCTGTGTGTGGAGTGTCAAATTGAATCAAATTTTGCTTTTTTTTTTTTTTACATGGCTATGAACTTTTCCTGTCCTTTAGTGGCTCTCCCCCTCCCTACTTCCCCCCACCAACAGAATTGAAATAACACCTATATAATACACTAAATTCCTTTCTGAATTTGGGTCTATTTCTGAACTTTCTCTTCTATTTTTGAACTTGTGAAAATAGCACAAGTATTTTCAATATTAAGATAATATATTTTAATATCTGATAGGGTAATATTTTATTAAGCTTTTTAAATTTTTCCTAGTTATTCATGTATATAAATTTTTCCATGTAAACTTTTGAATCAACTTGTCTAATTTTTAAAAATTAAGAATCACATTTATAAACAAGTTGAGAAACTTAAAATCTTTATTAGGTTGAACCTACCGATACAAGAATATGGGATATATTTCCATTTGAAAAACAGTTCATTTTTATCTTTCAGTAGTATTTTTTTTCTTTGTGGAAGTCTTGTATTTTTATTACAAAGTTTACTCCTAAGTATTTCATACTTTGTGTTGTTCTTTTGCAGAGGGTCCTTTCCTCATTGTTATGTCTCAAGAGCCTGTTTGGTGAGTATATGAAGCTTAGTAATTTTTGCATAGTAACCTGCCACATTACTTCCCTTTACTCCTATTGTTTGTAGTAATTTCTCACTTAATTCTCTTGGGTTTTCCAGGTATATCATATCTTCTAATAATGATGGTTTTACCTAGTCTTTTCAAATATCTATTGATATAGTTTGGCTGTGTCCCCACTCGAATCTCATCTTGAATTGTAGCTCCCATAATCCCCATGTGTTATGGGGGGTACTCGGTGGGAGGTAATTAAATCACGGGGGCAGGTTTGCCCTGTGCCGTTCTCATGACAGTGAATAAGTCTCATGAGATCTGATGGTTTTACAAAGGGCAGATCCCCTGCACACACGCTCTTGCCTGCCATCATGTAAGATGTGCCTTTGATCCTCCTTCACCTTCCACCATGATTGTGAGACCTCCCCAGACATGTGAAACTGTGAGTCCATTAAATCTTTTTCTTTATAAATTGCCCAGTCTTAGGCATTTCTTCATAGCAGTACGAAAATAGATGAATACAGTAAGTTGGTACTGGTGGAGTGGGGTACTGCTATTAAGATAACCCAAAATGTGTAAGCAACTTTGGAACTGGGTAACAAGCAGAGGCTGAAACAGTTTGGAGGGATCAGAAGAAGACAGAAAAATGTGGGAAAGTCTGGAACTTCCTAGAAACTTGTTGAATGGATCTGACCAAAATGCTAATAGTGATATGGACAACAAAGTCCAGGCTAAGGTGATCTCAGATGGAGATGAAGAATTTGTTGGGAAATGGAGTAAAGGTGACTCCTGTTATGCTTTAGCAAAGAGACTGGCAGCATTTTGCTCTTGCCATAGAGATCTGTGGCTTTAAAATTGGGAAAGATGATTTAGGGTTTCTGGTGGGAGAAATTTCTGGGGAGCAAAGCATTCAAGAGGAAACAGAACATACAAGTTTGGAAAATTTACAGCCTAACAATGTAATAGAAAAGAAATCCATTTTCTGGGGAGAGATTCATGCCTGCTGCAGAAATTTGTATAAGTAATAAGGAATGGAATATTAATCACCAAGACAAAGGGGAAAATGTCTCCAGGGCACATCAGAGACCTTCATGGCAGCCCCTCCCATCACAGGTTCAGAGGCCTAGAAGGGAAAAATTGTTTCCTAGGCCAGGTCAAGGGTCCCCCTACTGTGTGCAGCCGAGGGACTTGGTGCCCTGTGTCCCAGTTGCTTCAAGCATGGCTAAAAGGGGCAAAGGCACAAGTTGAGCCATGGCTTCCAGAGGTGCAAGCCACAAGCTTTGGCAGCTTTCACATGGTGTTGAGCCTGCAGGTGCATAGAAATCAAGAGTTGAGGTTTGGGAACCTCTGCCTAGATTTCAGAGAATATATGGAAACACCTGGATGTCCAGGAAGAAGTTTGCTCCCAGGGCGGGGCTCTCATGGAGAACCTCTGCTAGGGCACTGCAGAAGGGAAATATGAGATTGGAGTCCCTGCCCAAGGCCATGGGAGCCCACCTTTAGAACCAGCATGACCTGGATGTGAGACACAGAGTCAAAGTTTCAGAGCTTTAAGGTTTAATGACCGCCCTAATGGATTTCAGACTTGCATGGAGCCTGTGGCCTCTTTGTTTTGGCCAGTTTAGATTTAGAATGGGTATATTTACCCAATGCCTGTATCCCTGTTGTATCTAGGAAGTAACTAACTTGTTTTTGGTTTTAGAGACTCACAGGCAGAAGAAACTTGCCTTGTCTCAGATGAGACTTTGAATTGTGGACTTTAGACTTAATGCTGAAATGAGTTAAGACTTTGGGGGACTGCTGGGAAGGCATGATTGGTTTTGAAATGTAAGGACGTGAAATTTGGGAGTGGTCAGAGACGGAATTATATGGTTTGGCGGTGTCCCCATACAAATCTCATCTTGAATTGTAGTTCTCATAATCCCCCACAGGTTGTGGGAGGAACCCGTTAGGAAGTAATTGAATCATGGGGGCAGGTTTTTCCTGTGTTGTGCTCGTGATAGTGAATAATTCTTGCAAGATCTGATGGTTTTATTAAAAAGGGAAGTTTCCCTGCAAACGTGATCTTGTCTGCTGCCATGGAAGATGTGACTGTTCCTTCTTCACCTTCCACCATGATGTAAGGCCTCCCCAGCCACATAGAACTGTGAGTCCATTAAACCTTTTTCTTTATAAAGTACTCAGTCTCCAGTATTGCTTAATAGCAGTAGGAAAATGGACTAATACATCTATGCGTCTAATTTCTTCTTCTTATCTAACTGTATCGGCTGGCACTTACTGTATTGGTTACAGTTTAACCTTCTCCTTGATTTTAATGGGAACTGCTTCTAGCGTCCTCCACTAAACATGATGCTGGCTCATATGCTACAGAGATTTATTTTGTAATATTATTGAGATACCCAACTATTCCTATTATGTCTATATTTTTAAAATCAAGATTTACATGTTGAATCCACAAAGTCAAAAGATGGTACTTTAAAAGATGGCTGTGTATGACGGCTCATGCCTGTAATCCCAACATTTTGTGAGGTGAAAGTGGGAGAAATCACCTGAGGCCAGGAGTTCAACACCAGCCTGGTCAACACAGTAAGATCCCTGTCTCAAAAAAAATAAATAAATAAATAAAATAAAAGAAAGAAACAAATAGGAAAAAAGATAACTCAAATTATTAAGGAATGAAAAATAATACACAAATATGAGAAAGACAAGAAGATATTATAAAGAAACTGTATGCCAATAAATTTGGTAATTACGACAAAATGGGCAATGTCCTTGGAAAACACAATAAAACAGATACCAGAACAAATATAAAATCAAAATAGTCATATTTATCTTAGAAAATATTTTCTTTCCCACAAAGAAACCTCCTGGCTCAGCTGCCCTTAATTTTTAATTTTTGTAGACATATAAGAAAAAACTAGTATCAATATTACACAAACTCTTTCAGAGAATAGAAAACAACAAAACAACTTTCCAGATAGTGTTCTGAGAGCAGCAAAACTCCGACAAAAAGAATAACATATGTACTTCTCTGATTAATATAAATGCAAAAATCTTAAATGTCAGTAAATTTAGATGTTTGAGATTACTGACTTTTAAAGTTTCTTATTTTATAGCAAAATATCTGATCATAACATTCACCTGCTCTATGATTATTACTCATCTACTGGTAAATTTTGCTGTTCTTTTCTACCTTTTTTCTCATAGCATCTTTTATCGATGCTGAGCTAATATACTTTCTATTATTCATCACTTCTATTATTCATTTCTACTATTCAGCATGATTTCCTGGTTCAGCTATTTGCAAGAAGTTTTAGGGAGGAGAGGCCCAGGGTAGCTACACAAACCAGCAGCTCGCCTCTCTATTGCAACAGATGCAGACTAGTTCCTGCAAATAAGGCGTCTCTGTGTAATTACACCCTGCTTCCCTCAGATCCTATGAGAAACACTTCAAAAAAGAAAGGCCACAGCCTTTTAGGTCAGGCCCTTCATTTTCAGGAAAGGCATTTTCACTAATGTTTTCTAAGGGCCTCTGACACTAGGCCTCCTCAACAATCTATTCCTACTCCCACCATTCTCTCCCTCCTGGCTTTTATACAATTTCAGCCCTGCTCATTCCAGCTGGTAGCTATCCAAATTCCTTCAGCTCCTCCCAGTTTCTGCCTTGGCTGTACTAAACAATAGATAAAGATACTATCAGATAAGATCTCTCACCTTTAAGGAATCACTTTTAAGATGAGGAAACCCCTCACCTTTAAGGTAGATTCTGGAAATCTTTCCAGAATCCAGCCACAGGCCACCAAGCAATTTCCTATACCTCCTCTTATGGGTAATTTCTCCTGGATTTCAACTGCTTTGGGGCAGTCCTTACATATATTTGGTAATCTATGAATTATGCCTACCTTTTGTTTTTCCAAAAATGAAGTTTGTATTTGCTTTGCCCCACTCTTCTTATGATTTTGTAGGATTTTCTTGATACAGGTAAATATATTAAGAACTACACTTACAACATACAAAGCTTCTAAGACACTGCTTCTCAAACTTTAATGTGCATATGACTCACCCAAGGATGTTCTTAAAATGATTCTAATTCAGCATGTTTGGGAGGAGGCTTAGATTCTGCATGTCTAACAAGTTCCCAAATACTGCCGCTATTACTGCTCTGTGGGCCACAGTTTTAGGTAACAAGGCAATGAACACTTAATTCAAAGCAATGGTTTTTCACTTTGCCTTTTCCTATAATTCAATTTTTAAGTTTACAACCCCAATTCCTTATAAAAGAAACAGGATGACTAATATTCATTGAAATCACCATGGATAATCTTATGTAATCCCTACAATAACCACACAAGATAAATACTACTACTATCACCATTTTACAGAGAACAGAAGCATCATTACAATAAATAACTTGCTCAGAATAATACGGTATGTAGCAAAGTGAAGGTTAAATTCAGACAGTATGACTGTTGAGCCAATTTTAGCACGTACTGCCTCCAAAGATTTGGCAATTTTATCTACCAAAGCAAGTTAAGGCTAATATAGGTAGCAGGTACCTAAGAAAAATGTCATATATTGATTTATGTAGCTCTCAAACCTTACCATCCTTACTTTAAATGTTCACAATAAAAATAAAAATGAACATTTAATTTTTCTATCATCAAATGATTTTTTATTAGTAAGATTAATTTCCCCATAGAAAAATGTTCTTATACCACTGGAAGAAGTTATTACCATTAACAGTAGGATTTTGTTTCAAAAACCTATTCAATCAGGTACTTAGCTTAGACCATTTCACTCAACGATGCTTCACAACTATGCTGAATAAGTACGTAAGTAATTTACTCCTAGCAATACGCAGTTGGCCCTTACTACTCATAGGTTCCACATTCGTGGCTTGCGCATCCATGGATTCAACCAACCATGAATCAGAAACATTCAGGAAAAAAGTAAACAACCATGTAACAATAAAAAGTAACAAACATTAAAGACACAATTCAACAACTATTTACATTGCATTAAATTACAGGTAATCTAGACATAAAGTATATGGGAGGATATGCATAAGTACTATGCCATAAGGAGTTTGAGTATCCACAGATACTGATATCAGAGGCGGGTCCTGGAACCAATCTCCCACAAATACCAAGGGATTGCTATAATACATGACAGATATTAAGGAGAGATTATCACAATAGGTTCATTGTTTTGGTTTCAAGAAAGAAAATAAGCTGACAACAACTATATCTGGACACTGAACAACTGATAAAACTTTTCCTTAGAAACATTATACAGATTACAAATTCTGGCAGTCAATATGTCAAAATAAGCAGTATCTATTATGCTAAAATGTCTGTAAATAATTGCTTAACTTTCTGGATGTAGAGATTATCATAATGGTAGAAGATGTAATAAATAAGAACTTAAGTTATATTGAAAGCTTTTAATAATGACTTGAAAAGAATGTGGGACAGCAATTGGCTCTCCAATGCTATAAAAATCTCACTGTAATTGATGGAGTTTGAGACCACACTTTGGTCTCTCCTTTGAAGTTTAAAAGCTTATTGTTTAAAATAAAATGTGTTTTATAAGCTTCTGATAATTTCTAAACTGAACATATAATTGTATTTATTCTTTAATCTTAATGTAGCAGATAATTGTGTTTATTCTTAATGTAACAGATAATATAATATTTTTCAACATACACAACACCAAGGTTCATACTGTTCAAAAGGTTATATAGTTACCCTTGGTTTGAGAGGTTTTACTGTTGGAATATCAGTTCCTTCAGCTCTCTGTCTGCTTGAATCAAAAGTCTTCCGTTTTTTAGTAGCAGTTTTCTGGCAAATGGGTCCATGTTTTTTCTGTTAAGAAAAAGAAACGTAGCTTATCATTATTTTTTCTACAGAAGGTAAGACTACAGAACTTTATTTACATTGAGACCAGTTTAAAAATCTGAGACCAAATGAAAAATCTGAATACAAAATAATAAATAAATAAGATATATCTTGCCTTAACCAAAAGTTAAGTTGTAAAAGGTTTATATAATACATGCTCTAAGTTATCTTTCTCGCTAAAAAAAAAAAAAAAATTATAAACACTATTCTAACATTTCATTAAGTTATTTAATACTCTTCTCCTAGTTTGTACATTACTAATGTCAGAAGTGTGTGAACCAGAGCAACTCCATCTTAAACAGGAGCTGGGTAAAATGAGGCTGAAACCTACTGGGCTGCATTCCCAGATGGTTATGGCATCCTAAGTCACAGGATAAGATAGGAGATCAGCACAAAATACAGGTCATAAAGATCTTTCTAATAAAACAGGTTGCAGTAAAGGAACTGGACAAAACCCACCAAAAGCACAATGGTGACGAAAGTGACCTCTGGTCAGCCTCACTGCTACACTCCCACCAGTGCCATGAGAGTTTACAAATGCCATAGCAACATCAGGAACTTACCCTATATGTTTTAAAAAGAGGAGGCATGAATAATCCACCCCTTGTTTAGCATATCATCAAGAAATAACCATAAAAATGGGCAACCAGCAGCCCTCAGGGCTGCTCTGTCTATGGAGTACCAGTTCTTTCATTACTTTCTTAATAAACTTGCTTTCACTTTGCACTGCGAACTCGCCCTAAACTCGTGTGCAATATCCAAAAACTCTCTTTTAGGGTCTCCATTGGGACCCTTTTCCTGTAACATATTTCTCTGTCCTGTAACACTAAGAAAAAGTAACAAAGTCAAAATTACGACACTGGGGAAAAAAAAGTCTCCATTAAATACCTGAACATAGATACTAGAAAAAGAAAATACAAAGAATATATTAGTTTTAGGATTACAAAAATTAACGTAAGAGTAGTAGTTTGGATTACTAAAGTTAACATAATAGTCGTATGCTAATATAAAGTTAACACAACCTAATAGGACAGGTGGTCTGATTTGTGTCCTTCCCTCATACTAACTCTTTTCCTCCCTTCTGGAACTCAAACTTAGCAGTTTTCTTCACCTAGGATTTTTCTTGAGCTATCTAGTGTTTAAAACTCCTACAGGTTTTTTTGTTTGTTTGTTTGTTTGTTTTTATAAAGTTTGTCCATTCATTCATTTATTCAGTTATTCAGTTTAGGGACATTAGAATGGAAGCTGTCTTAAATGACCTCCAGTAAACCAACTGGATAAACATTCTCCCTCCAATATATTAAGCACGATGACTGATGACATCGGTATACTAAATACACTTTTTTCTTTTGTATTTTCATAAACACTGAAGAAGGTAGAACTGTCAAACTTTCTCTGGGAAAAACGAAACCTCAAAACTGGATTATTTGGTGTCTTGGAGCCTCTTAGGCTTTCAGTAGACAATTAGCAATCAACTGCTTTACATACTTATTTTCAGTTTTCATTTCAACAAACAAGCACTGTAATTACAGCTCTTAAGTATTTTTTTTTTAAATGAGGATAGCAGATGACTCTCTAGTGGACCCATGTATATATGTTCCTTATTAAGTTATATATGTCAAGTGTATGTGGTGCTTGTTTCCCAACGTAACTCAAGTTTTAGTTGTTATAGCACTATTAAGTTAAATACCACATAAAAGAGAGCAGAAAAAGGCTTTTTTTTCCGCTGTGAAATTCAGCTGAACACTCTGAAAAATAATAAATTGATAAGAAAAAAAATCATTGAATGTGTGGGCAAGATGTTTTTAAGATTACAAAAGCGCCATCATTATTTAAAAGGTTCTTACAGTCAGAAGGACATTTGGGATCATTAATTCCTCACTTTGCTTTAAAGAAACAAACCAGAAAAAGTAAGAGGATGCACAGTGGAATAGGGCAGAACTTTAATCAGCAGATCCATATTCACAGAAAAATCCTGTCTTACATCAAAGTATTAATAAATGTGTATTTGTGTTTGAAATTAAAATATGTAAGGTACATAGGCATAATTTTTATTATTCCCTATTTAATTAGGTAATTTTTATTCAGATTAGTTAAAAGCGTTTTTATTTGTACTTACTAAGTAGCTAACATATCTAAAGAACACATAAAATTTTCAGGTGTACTTTAACATTGAAAAAATCTTTTTCTTTAAACATTTCAAACATAAGAGGTGACAAAAAAGGATAATTAATTCCCTTTTACTACTTACCACCCAGCTTCAACAGTTACCAATATTTGAACAATTTTGTTTCACCTATCCCTGATTTTTTCCTGAAGTCCTATAAAGCAAATTCCAGACATTATACTATTTTGTATCTGTAAATAATTACTTATTTCTAAGGTATCTGATTTCGTTTGTTGTGATTTTGTTTGTTTTTGGTAAGAGTCTCATTAAACTAGGAATAACTTCAAACTTTAATAGAAGAGTTCTGAAGACCAAATTCTGAAGGAAAGAAAACATTCTGGAAGAATGGCATAGCTGAAATCAAGACCCTTGAACAAAGAATATTACCCATTAACTCTTGAAAAACTATTCCACATAAGTTCTTCCCATGAGAATTGACCAGAATTATTGAACAATTACAGATCTGTAAAACCATAAAGGTACAAAATCAGTCTACTCACTAATGCTACTGGAAAGAATGTTCTTCCACAAATCTTGCAAGGTAACAATTCTCCAACTTGGACAACACCTCCATTCTCTAAAACAGGAAGGAATTTAATAAATAATTTCTATAACTTAAAATTGTGAAACTTCACATTTTAATCTTTTAGTTTTATAGGTAAATTATCAGTTTTTGTGAAAAATGTTTTACTGCATTTTGAACTAACCAAAACTATCTATTAAAAGGAGCATAATACTTAGTTATCAGTGGTGAAAAAGGTCAAGATAAATATGCAAGAGTCATGATTTAAAGATATCCAAACTAATACTGTTGGGAATATCTAGTTTTCTTGTAATTATTTTAAGCAAATCAATTTGTCATATTCTCTTAACTTATAGGCTATCTCTATGGTAAATTACTACATTTTAAGAACAAAATTTATCTTATTAATTTCCAAGGCATGAAGAAATACCATTAGTGATCAGTTCAGCAACTTCCTCCAATGATTTGAAGTACATAGAATAAAAGGAATCTTATCTGTTTATCACCAAACAATAGAACGTGCAATGCTATCACCTAGTTATGCAATTACATATATTATGTGAATTATTATTTTTTACATATACAACTTATATAAGAGTCAGTGGACTAGTAAATGGAGATATTCTGACCTTACAAACAAAATTAAATAAAGAGGTAGCTACAACTTTCACTCAATTATTAACAAAATTAATATAACTATCATGTACCTGAATACAACAAATGTTATTACTAAAAAGAAAAAAAAAGAAACTACATTCTTTGTGACTCTACATAATTCATTTTGTCATTTTATTTTATTTCCAAATATCAAACATAAACTTGTTTTCATACCTGTAATTTCCTAAAAATGATACTTAAACATGTAACATTTTCCCCTTAGTTTCTGCTGAACATTTTAGAGATGCTGAAATTCTTTTATCATATGAAAGACAAATAGAAAAACATTTTCATTTAGAAGTAACAAACTGGCCGGGCGCGGTGGCTCAAGCCTGTAATCCCAGCACTTTGGGAGGCCGAGACGGGTGGATCACGAGGTCAGGAGTTCGAGACCATCCTGGCTAACACGGTGAAACCCCATCTCTACTAAAAATACAAAAAACTAGCCGGGCGAGGTGGCGGGCGCCTGTAGTCCCAGCTACTGGGGAGGCTGAGGCAGGAGAATGGCATAAACCCGGGAGGCAGAGCTTGCAGTGAGCTGAGATCCGGCCACTGCACTCCAGCCTGGGCGACAGAGCGAGACTCTGTCAAAAAAAAAAAAAAAAAGAGTAACAAACTAATTTTTAAAAGTACAATTATGACTCCACATAACCTGGTCCAAGACATTCAGTGAGTTCACAGAGAACTAAACAAGCAAACCAAAATAGATACTAGTAAGATTGCATTCAAATATAGTAACAGAAGAATTGTTTTGTTTTCTCATTTTCCTGTTACTCTCCACTGTCCTATTTGACTGGTGGATAGTGACTACTTGTCATCTCAGATGGAGGCAATGTTGTGTAGTGGCAGTTAAGCAGTCAACACTACAAAAGCAAAGCTAAGATTTGCCTGATTTGTCCTTCTCCAACACCAGGAGCTAAGTTATTTAGGGAGAGCATCTCATTTATCTGGATCACTTAAGTTCACTAACAATCCAGAGTTACTAAATGGAAACCATTAGGTTCATTTAGATAAGAATGTCTTCAAAATGATGGTCTAAGTAACATCACATGCTAACTAATCTACTAAACTTGCTTACAGTTTTCATGTATTCTTTTACATACTAAGGAATGATTTTAAAATTCATCAATAAAAAATATTAAAAAGCACCACATATTATACTTAAAAGTGTATTTGTTTATCTACTTGTTAAATAGATAACAAAGCAAAATCTTATAAAAATTAACTATTGAGAAAAATAAATTCAGCACATAGAAAAACTACATACTAAGCATGCATTAAGTAATATTAACACAAGGACAGAATAACACAATTATTGTTCTCATAAAGCCAACATAATCTATATTATTTACTTATTAAATAGATCTAAGAACCAAATCATCTATTTTTTATACAAAAAAATTAAAACATAACAGCAACCAGAATATTACCATATAATAAAATCCAGTTCTTGACTGATAGCTTAATTTGATAGTTTAATTTCCACAAGCTATCAAACATGTTTAAAAATTTTTTTAAAAAAGAAAATTATCATCACTATAAGGCATAAACACATACAATCCCATTTTAAAATAATGCTATTTGGGGATAATTTAAAAGCAATTATACCCCAAAGAAATCTTTTTTGGAAAAGAATACAATTACTTCACCCAAAATAAAGATATATATAACATATATATAAATTTATAATGTCTTCTAATATTAGCTGGTCATAGAGTATAGCACTCTAATTGACAAAATACAACATGTGCATGTGTGTTGATGTCAAGACCTATGGAGGGAACTTCTACCTGGTAGCAAGGTAACAATTCTTCAATTTGGACAACGCTTTCATTCTCTAAAACAGAGTATCATTTTATGCCAGTTAGAATGGCGATCATTAAAAAGTCAGGAAACAACAGATGCTGGAGAAGATGTGGAGAAATAGGAACACTTTTACACTGTTGGTGGGAGTGTAAATTAATTCAACCATTGTGGAAGTCAGTGTGGTGATTCCTCAAGGATCTAGAACCAGAAATACCATTTGACCCAGCAATCCCATTACTGGATATATACCCAAAGGATTATAAATCATTCTTACTACAAAGACACACACACATGTACGCTTACTGCAGCACTATTTACAATAGCAAAGACTTAGAACCAACCCAAATGCCCATCAATGATAGACTGGATGAAGAAAATGTGGCACATATACACCATGGAATACTATGCAGCCATAAAAAAGAATGAGTTCATGTCCTTTGCAGGGGCATGGATAAAGCTGGAAACCATCATTCTCAGCAAAATAACACAGGAACAGAAAATCAAACACCACATGTTCTCATTCATAAGTGGGAGGTGAACAATGAGAACACATGGACACAGGGAGGCAAACATCACACACCAGGGCCTGTCAGGAGGTAGGGGGCAAGAGGAGGGAGATCATTAGGACAAATACCTAATGCATGCGGGGCTTAAAACCTAGATGACAGGTTGATGGGTGCAGCCAACCACCATGGCACATGTATACCTATGTAACAAACCTGCACATTCTGCACATGTATCCCAGAACTTAAAGTAAAATTTTAAAAAAAATTTAAAATAATTTCTATAATTTAAATTGTGAAACTTCACATTGTCATGTTTTCTTTAGTTTCAATGGTAAGTTGTCAGTTGCTGTAAAAAATACTTCTTACTGTATTTTGAAGTAAGCAAAATTATCAATTAAAATGGGCTTAAGAGTTATCACTGGGCGGCCGGGCGCGGTGGCTCAAACCTGTAATCCCAGCACTTTGGGAGGCCGAGACGGGTGGATCACGAGGTCAGGAGATCGAGACCATCCTGGCTAACACCGTGAAACCCCGTCTCTACCAAAAAAAATACAAAAAGCTAGCTGGGCAAGGTGGCGGGCGCCTGTAGTCCCAGCTACTCGGGAGGCTGAGGCAGGAGAATGGCGTAAACCCGGGAGGCGGAGCTTGCAGTGAGCTGAGATCCGGCCACTGCACTCCAGCCTGGGAGACAGAGCGAGACTCCGTCTCAAAAAAAAAAAAGAGTTATCACTGGGCAAAAAGACCAGAATAAACACAGAAAAGTCATAATCTAAGGATAACCAAGCTGACTAGTTGAAAATATGTAGTTTCCTTATAATTATTTTAAACAAATCAATTTGTCATGTTTTTTTACCTTAAAAGTTATCTCTATGGTAAATTACTAAACCTTAAAAACAAAATTTATCTTATTAATCTCCAAGGCATGAAGAAATACTGCTGGTAATCAGTTAAGTGGCATACTGAGTTGATCTGAAGAGTCTAGGGTAAAAAAAATCATTTTTTCTTTATCATCAGATAATAGAAAGTATACTGCTATAAGGTTAAGATTACCTAGTTATGCAAACTGCATGTATTACTGAATTGTCATGTAATACTTATATTAAGATTAACTGGACCAAGGGGTTAAAATATTCTGACCTCACACACGCAACTAATTAAATAATAAAGTGGCTGCACCTTTCACTCAATTAAAATTAAAATAATCATGTGCCTGGATATAAATTTTATTACTAAAATAATTTTTTAAAAACATATTAATGGAACCTTCTACCCAGATCATGATAAATACCTTAGGCCTCAGAGTCAAAAGCCACATTTTGCTCTAATTAAATTCATTAAAAGACATGACAACTATAGTTGAAAAAGCACTGGAACTTGTCTTATATTATCTGACTTCAAGTCCCCAGCTCTGTCACTGAGAACTATGAGTCCCCAGGCAAGATATTTAAGCTTTCTAAGGTTTAGATTTTCTTATATAAAATAAGGAATTTAAGTTAAATGATATATGGTCCCCTTTTATCTGTAACATATTGTAATTTAACAAAATCTTCCTTAAGACCACATTAGCAAGAAAATTACATAGAAGACATCTTTCTTACTGATTCTTTAAATAAAGTTTATATATGAGAATGATTAAACCAATTGCAGATGGTAGAATGAATGCTTCAGGTAGTATATACCATGTTGAGGAAATAATTTCCACTTATTTACACAGAGAACTGAGAACCTGAAAGGACTTACAGCAAAGAACTCCTTATTAGAAAAGCCTTTAAGACATGAATTAGAAGGAAATGTATGACTAATCATATAGGCAGACTCAGTTTAACATCTGTTAAATGAGGGTCAAAACCTACAGAAATAAAAAATACTACTTTCCAAGACATGCAGGCAAACTCCACTAACCTTTCCTAAGTGGCAAAAACTAGCAAATTTTGTAGCTTACAAAAATACAAGAGAAAGATGATATTCAGAGGGGTGAATATTGTAACAGAAAGCAAATACTGTTGAAATAAGCACTCAAGGTGATAGATAGAACCAAGTCAAAAAAGTACTTTAATATTCTAGAACTCGTAAAAAGCCAATCTCTCCATGCAAAATTCATTTGGTACACACTGTTGATTCTGTTATGAGTCGCTTATATTTTGCAACTTCAAAACCTGTATGATGATAAGACTTGAAATGGTATCTTTATCTAACACTGTAAGTGATGAGAAATAATTATTTTATTTAAAATAGTTGTGACATTTTAAAATGCATACATTTAAGAACTGTGAGAGAACATTTTCAAAGAAATCTTGGAAATTAAGAACAGTTCTGGCCTCCCTTGTGGCATGTCTATCTCCTTACTGCTGGTAAGTCTTATATTCTATCATCGTTCATTTGATTCTTTTAATGCTCAACAAACCTTTCCTTTGAAGCACAAAATTTGTTATACCACTTTCTTCCCAGTATCCTTTCCAAAATCAAATTACTTTCAAATCAGTATTCTCCAGTGTCTCACAAGATTTACCCTTTTCAGCTCATCCTACAAGAGTTTTTGTCTTAACCTAGTCAATGCCTACCCAACTCAACAAACAACCTTCATCCTTCACAGCATTTTAGTCACCTGCACTCTAGTTTGGCAAAACTACTGCCTAAACAACCAACTCTGGACTTTAAAACACTCAAGTTTCCTCTTTAACCATAGAATTCTACCTCCTACCTTTCTCTAAGTTACTATCTTGATCTCAAAGTGACTTGCTTTTCTTAACAAGCTCATTTCTGGCTGCGTGTCCCTTCCTACCCAGTCTGAACATGACCCATGATTTATACTAGGAATTATCCTCAAATCCCTTGCTTCATGGCCAAATGTTTGGAAAATGGTAGATTAAACTAAGTTAAATGGGTTGTCTTAGAGCAGAACTCCCTTAGTCTTAAAGAGACAATATGTTGTTATTTCCCCAAATTTATTTTATCAGAAATCCTTTGTACTCCCAAGACCAAAGTCCTCCACCAGCGCCCTGAGGAGCACATTTTTTGAAACACTAACTTACATTTTCTGCTTAGTCCTTCCCTACCTCTCATTCACTCGCTGTCTAAATTGCAGGGAGACATTTTCAGACCAAGCACTGTATTGAAATACAACCATTCTTCCAGGCACGGTGGCTCACACCTGTAATCCCAGCCCTTTGGGAGGCCAAGGCAGGTGGATCGCCTGAGGTCGGGAGTTCGAAACTAGCCTGACCAACATGGAGAAACCACGTCTCTACTAAAAATACAAAATTAATTGGGCGTGGTGACACATGCCTGTAATCCCAGCTACTCCAGAGGCTGAGGCAGAAGAATCGCTTGAACCCAGGAGGCAGAGGTTGTGGTGAGCCGAGATCATGCCACTGCACTCCAGCCTGGGCAACAAGAGCAAAACTCCATCTCAAAAAAAAAAAGAAGAATGAAAGAAAGAAACAAAGAAAGAAATACTTCCATTCCTTGACTCAATAAGTATTTGTTGAGCACCTAGCATGAGGCAGAAACTGTTCTAGGAGGTAGGGGTATAAAGATGATTAAAAAAAAAAAAACAAACAAACAAATACTCTGATCTTATAGAGCTTTCACTCATCTAATAGGGAAAAAACAAATAAAAACTAATATATAAAATGTTACATGGTGATAACCACAATGAAGGTAGAAAGAAGTAAGGGGAGAAAAGATGGTCACAATGCTGTCTTGGAGAAGAATGGATAATCAGGGAAAGTTTGTTTAATAAGGAGATAATAATGACATTAAAAAGGAAGGTAACTGATTACTATTAATTTACTAATGGTCAAATCTGAAGCCCTCTTTTGAATCCCCATCCTACTGGGCCTTTTGATAGTCTGAGCCACTGCTGATTAATCCCTTTCACCTTTAAATTCCTTTCTCTCTTGGCTTCAGTATTTCCTTCTCTCCTCCCAAGCATGCTATGTTTTACCTATACTGGACCTGCTAACATGCTTTTTGTGATTTTCTCCATCTAACAAACACACACTGAGAGGGCCTCCTATGCACTAGGCACTTAGCTAAATGTTTTACATATATTACATTATTTAATACTTAATATCATTTAGGTAGTTACATATTTAATAGCTCAATTTTTTTCATAGCAGGGAAAATAAGGGTTCAGATTAAGTAAACTGACAAAAAAAAAAAAAAAAAAGTAAACTGACCAAATCATAGAGCTAAAAAGAAACAAAGCAAGGACTCAAACACAGTCCTCCCCAATATACTGTCTATTAAAATATCTGGCATCCAACTCAGTACCAAAAAGCAATAAATGCTAGATAAATGAATAAAGATAAATTATTCAGTAAACTAGTATACATTTATACTACAAAAAAATAAAACAAAACAGAAATTTTGATGAGACATGACTGTCTTTAAACCACTGAAGAGCAGTCAGTCTTCTAATCAAGTTTTAGAGGGCAGTACTAAGATCTAATAATTTCAACAATCTGCAAGAGGAAAGGACAGCCTGACCTCTGCCATAATTTTTATAACCATTTATTAGGGATATGAAGGGAATGACAATACTGTATACAAGGATAAAATCTGCTTAGATATTACCATCTCTTCATTTGACCAAAAAAAAAAAAAAAAGCTTTTAAGAGATTAGAACTCTCCCAAGTCTAGAACCACTTCTATTATCCTTAGATAGATTTTGTAGGGCACAAATTTTATTGAATGAAAAGGCTTTGCTATAATTACCCCAGAAAGTAGAAGTGCTCAGATATTGATTCTACAAAAACATAGATAACTTACATTTGGTTTCAAAGTATAGGGCTTGAGCCTAATACCTCATCTATTGACTATTCAAGAAGCGTAAAGACCCAGAAGACCAAAAGTAAAACAAATGGTATATGATTACATGCAAATAACGTAAAAGTTATAAGAAAGAGTAAGATTATCTTTAATAGAAATTTTCAAGAGTACATATATTTTCTGGTTTTATAGCCAAGATCAATGTCTGATAACTGGTTTCAACTAGAAACATATGTCTAATGCCAGAGTACAATACTTACTCAATTACTCTGACACATTAAGCAAACTTTTGAATATTTCTTACTGGATACCGCAATATAATATTTATTAGACACCTTCAAAGTACTAGACTTTAACTTCCAATAGAGGTAAGAAACTACTTTATCTATCACTGTATCAATGTTTCTAGAATGAAAGAATGGATGAATGAATTAATGAACAGTAAACTTAAGACTCAGAGTTTGATATTTGCAAAGTGTGATCTCTTAGCGGAGGGAGGGGGAGAAGGAGAAAGGGGAGAAAGGCACCATCCTAACTTCAACAGAAAATTCTCAGAACTTTTTTTAAATTGAACCACTTGAAATTACCAGAATTCAACTGTTTTGCCCTACATAATTTAAGGCAACTTCACATATTTCAACCCGATTTATCACAATTAAACACATTATAGTTAATGACAGAATCTTATTTTTTTTTAAAAAAAAATGTCAAAGTAAAGAGCAAGCACTATTAACATCATAAGCTAGGCCCTACAACATCATAAGCTGGGTCCATAAAACATGCCTATAAATACAGAATCCTACCTATTTGTCCACCTATCCAACTGAGTATCATAATAGGTTTCCATTACATTTTAAAAACATTCGTAGTAAGGTTTCAAAAGTAATATCTTAGCACTGTTAAAATGTAAGGTCCACTAAAATGTAGGTTCAATGAGAGTAAATTTTTATCATTTTTATTCTTTGCTGCATCCTAGAACCTAAAAACATGCCCGTAATAGACATGTATTTAACAACAAATATTTATTGAGTACCCACTTTGTGTCAGGCATTGTTTTAGGTGCTTAGGATACGTAAGTGAAAAATCAGATGACGATCTTTGTCTTAATAACAAATGTTGAATAAAATAATAAAAATCTGCAAACTGTTAAAAAACACTTTATAGATAATATGTAATAAAACCTTATCATATTGTGTACGATAATCTCATGAGAATTCCAGAACCCATACTCCTACCCACTGTGCTTTAATCCCACCAAGATACAAAAGTATCTTGAAAGTAAAAAAATACTGTACTATCATTACAATTCCTTATTTCATGGAAACTTGAATTATCTTCCAAAAACACCTAAGCAAAAAACAAGACCTTCATTTGGCCATAGCACACTGCAGCTGTCCACAAATGAAAAATTATCAGAATTATTTATTTATCAGAGCAAAAGCACGAAATAAACTCCTACTCACGTTATTACATCTGTTTTTTGGTGAACTTAGGTGACAGAAAAAGTTACCAGTTACCACTTTTCACTTCATCACACAATGTACAATATTTTACTCCCTAGCATGCAACAATACACAAGACTCAAAGCTTCTGCTAATTCTTAATTCCAGCTGAATCCGTGTAAACTAGGAGACAGGGGAAAAGGAGCTAAATCAAGACAAGAAGATCTTTCAATTCTGAAGGTTTGTTCTTCATCAAAACAAATTTAAAAATCTTGAAATTGTTGTTGCCAATGCTAGTTACCGTGGTTTTTTCCTTCCTTTGTTTTTAGGTGAATGCTTTCATTACACAGGATAAAATGGGTAAACAGAATAAAGAAAAAGTGAAAGAACTGGGAACAAAGCAAAATCTGGAGTCATGGTTACAGTACAAAGATAAACCCAAAGATAAGGAATCAATTACAGGCTCTTCCTCACTCAGCAGCCGTGAATAAGCCATCAAATCCTCCTGGTAATCGATTGTACCGGCTCTAAGCTGGCCAGTGACACTTCCTTAGGAGATGCTCTGACATCCCTCCGACAGAAGATGCTGTCGAAACGTAAAAAAGCGGTTACCTAGGGAAACTAGCCAAGGAATGTCAGGAGCTCGAGGCTGGAGACACACCCCGGGGCTCCAGCACAAACTGGCCTGGTGATGTTAAGGCCGTGGACAATAATGGAGAGAGTCCAGTGCAAGGAAAACAAAACCTGGCCAGAGACTGGGATCACTAAAAGGGCACTCAGGAGTCAAGTAAGATCAGAAAATTGTAGGAAAAGACGTGCAGGCATCTTGCCAGAGGCAGGATCTGGCTCCGGGCTGGCAAGCCCAACTGAAGACCGTCTGAGGCGGGGCAGCCCGGGAGCGTTCGCTCCACCGCATCGGGGACTGTCCGGCTCCCTACGGCCCCTGCCCCCGGAGACGCGGCGGCGACGCGGTGAGGTCCACCGCTCCGAACCTGCCCTCGCCTTCCTGCTACTGGTGTCCAGGGTCCCCAGCTGTTCCAGGCCCGCTCTAGCCGTCCTGCCCGCATCCCTTCATCGCCTCACCTTCCAGTCCCTCCATTGCGCCACCGCCCAGAGCTCAGCGAGACTCCTCCAGCAGCTCCTGCCGCCGCCCAGCTCTGGCTGTAGCAACCCAGCCGCACCTCCCACCCTCTAACATTCCGGGCTCCCATTGGTTCCGCAGCTGCGGGGGCGGGGATCCGTGGGGGCGGGGCCGCGGCGGAGGCTAGGCTCCTGCGGTCTCCGCCTGGCTGCCACCCGGTTGTGTCTCCCCCGGTTACCCTCCAGGGAGACGCGAGCCGCTTCAGGTTGCATTCTGCGACGCAAAGGCGCCTTTGTTTGACTCCAGCCTTGTTTTCCCTCATACCTTATCCTCCTATTTAGAATACTTCAGAACCTCATGGACTCCGCTTCACCAGTTCCTCAAATCAAGTTAATGCCTCTGACTTCTAGCCGCCATCCCTCCCAGCAGATACTTTAAGCAGGCAAGCAAACCAAACAAACGCCCAGCACGCTTGCATGCAGCACTCTCTGTTTTCCGCTCTTTGGTCGCATGACTTGACCTCAGCGTATCCCCTAGACTTGATCTTCACACACAGCTTCATAGGTTAAGACACGTTTTTTTCTAGAGAAATCATACTTTCTATCGGCGATTGTGGAACTGCGATTGTTCTAAGCCATTTCCTCACCACAAAAGCTTGGTCCAAAAATTAGAAGTGAAACCCAGTCCTCCCACCGTCTTCTACTCTTGGCCTACCCTGTCCCTATACTTTATCATCCTTGAACCAAAACAGTCGCCTGGCCTGATAATGTTTGATCTGGGAAGTCTGAGTTGAGGAATTAAGTTACAACCTGACAGAATGAGGCCCACCCGTCTCTTAACAGAGTTCAGAAACCTCCTGAAGATGAAAGTAACTTAAAAACTAACTGAGACCATTTTAATTGTTTTGCTTACAATTATCAGAACTACATTTCTTTGAAAATTAGATTTAGCAATCGTAAACAAGCTGTATTGTTTGTTGACTATAGCGTATCTACTGGCAAGTTAGCAGTATTAATGTGTTGTCCATAACAAACCTCGAATTAATTTTATTGTTAATCTGTTTAATTGAAGAGTTTAACTTCATATCTGACTTTACCTACTATGAAATCAGTTACCTTCAGGAAGCAGGATTCCTCCTACTCTCCACTCACATGAAGGTGTTGTTTAAAAAAGAAAACAAATAGTTGAGGGGGCATCATCTCTTACTGAGAAGGTGCTCCAAGTCCATTTGAATGTGGTAGAGTCCATCTGTTGTGTGGAGCCACGTAAAGACCACTTCAACCATGCCTCAATGACTCCGTCTGCCCTTCCCCGGTTCCCCTGCTTCTTCTGTTCCTCTGAGATCCTGGAACTACTTGGCCAACCCGTAGCCTTGCAGGCAATAAGCTACTCTAGACTGGGTGCTGCAGATAGGTCCTTTTTCCTCCTCAGTGCTACTAAGGCAAAGGTAGAGTTTTTGGTGGGGAGGGAAGGCCTTTTAAAAGAGCATTAAGGAGAAAAAAAGCACACAGAAGAAAATACAAAAAGAAGCCATTGTTACAAATTACAAGTTCTTTCACTGAAGGCAAGACGAATATTGAATCGGCTGATACCTTATTCGGCATAAAATCTATAGTAACAATAAAAATAATAAAAATAGCAATAAAGAATAAATCACGTGAGGCATGTTTTAGGCCCTTGTCATATGTTGACAAATCTTCAAAAGAAATCCACAAAGTAGATACTACAATCTTCATTTGTCAGAATTAAAATTTTCATTTTCTAGATATCTCAGAGCAATTAATATTTTGTCAATATTTGTATCACTAGTGAATGGTAGAGCTTGGTTACACCCTTGTCTGTTAAATTCTAAAGCCTATGGTGATTTAATTGGGCTCCTCACTCCCCTTTCTTGCCTTGCCTTTTATTATAGCTGCCTCAATTGTAAACTCAAGTGTTCAGACATGTTGTTTAACATATATATGAGTAGGAATTTCTATAATGAATCTTAATTCTCTAAAACATGATTGCTAGTCTTCCCTACAGGTATTGGTCTCTTCAGAACTTTTATGCTACAGCTACCCTGGCTCCTGCAGCTTTTGGCTGATTCTGACCCCTGAGTAAAGAGGACTTCTTCCTATCTGCCTTCAGTAAGTTCTTTCCTCTGCCGCCTACATACCTAGCCTGAGAGTCTCTTTTGTCTTAGCACTGTATCATGACATTACTTCTGCAGTCTAGTCCATTTTTCAGGATGCATTCATTCAACAAATGTTTGTTGAGTACCTTCTATGCTTCAAGTCCATTTTATCACTAGCCAGTTACTAAAATGAATGAAACTCAGCTTCTTCTCATGTTTTTAAGCACTTATCTGTACATAATTTTTTTATCTGCCATGTGATCTTGTTAACTGAAAATAACATTCATAGATCAATAAGAATTTGAGATCTTCCAACCCCCTTATCATACAAAAAGGAAAACAAAGTTTCAGAGATGTTTCTGACTTGGTCAAGATCACAAAACTAGTACTTAATTGAAATATATATTATATCAGTGTTTTATTACATCATATCCTTAATTCTTTCCACTTTGCATTATATTGCCTTCAACCACCATTCCCCTAAGCAGATCCACATCTGTTCTGTACGTTCTAAAAAGCTGAGCAAGCTGCATATAGCTTCTGGTTTCAAAGCTCCAATCTCTTGAATCCCACACAAAGTTCAAGTCCCCTTTCAGAGAAAGCCATTGGTTCTCATTCAGATCATTTGCAGAGCGCGACTAAAGGAGATTCTGAGTCTCAGCGAAAACTCAGTTTATCATCTTCACTATGTAGGACGTTTCTTCCTTCCATAACCAGCAGAGGAATGGCCTACCACAGTTTAGCTTATAAAAATAATCCAAATATTTTGTAATAATAAGAAAATGATAATTTTCATCAAAAAACATAAGAAAATATCTCCCTTAAAAGTGTTCTAGATTGAGGAAGCATACTCTGAGTTGGCTCTTGCTAGTTTTATTTGAAGTAAAAATAAAATTTTCTAAGTGTTCAGGGAGAAAATAGTGATAGTTTCTCATGGCCTGGAATAATCAGAAAGCATATAGGTAGACTGTCACAGGTGAAGATTTATTGAAGGAAAAGTGTCCTAGACAGGAAACATCAAGAAAAGAAAGAGGGGCTTTAAAAAAGTGAGGAACTTAAAGCAAACTTTACCTATTACGTTGATTGAAGGGCTATTCCATTCATAGTGTGGTAGCAATTCTAGCTCTATGCTTCTCTACTTCCAAAACTAATTTGCAGCTGCAAAAAGATCAGTTTTTTCAACTTTCAGCTATAATCTTGCCTATCTATCCCTTTGCATCACAATTTCAAATCTTAACTAAAAATCTATTAACCAAAATGTTTATTGAGGTCCTCTCTAGACTAGTCCATTTTTCTGATGCATTCTTTCAACAAATATTTGTTGAATACCTTCTGTGCTTCAAATCTATTGTATCACTAGCCAGTTACTAAAATGAATGAAGCTCAGCTTCTTCTCTTAGGTTTTTAAGTATTTGTCTGTACATATTTTTTTTACCTGCCATGTGATCTTTTTAACTGAAAATAACATTCTGACCGATAAGAAATTGAGATCTTCCAACCTTGAGTACAACACTGCTCTAGGCACAACAGAAAGCTTCAAAGAAATCTCTCTGATCTCTAGAAAGTTAACGTCTAGTAAAGGAAACCCTGAGCAAGGCATAATATAGGGCAATAGAGTGGTTAAGAGTATTACGTTTTAGATGTTGTGGTACAGCTTATAAAAGCAATGGGTTTCACAAGTCATTTACATGAATGGAACAAGTTTAAAGGTTCTATAGAAGTAGAACTTAAATTGTGTCTTGAAGAGTATCATAGAGATCACTGAGGATGCGGGGACAATGGCATAATCCTCCTTAAGAAAATGATGCAAGCCTGGAATGTTTTGGGACAATCTAAAGAATCAAGGAGAATATTTGTATATATTTTGGTTCATGTGTAACATTTGTTCCTCTTTATAGAGCACAAGCATTATGGCTATATAATTTATATCGTTTTAATCTTAGGGGCAGGGTGTTGAGTTAATGATACTTGCTAACACACAGCACATACTTCAGCTATCTATGCCAAGGTATCTCTTTTATTTTCCTTTTATTAATTTGTCATTCATCCCCCATTTTCACTCAATTTACCAGCCTCCTCAATATAGGTACAATTCTATTATGTACATATATCTTTGGATATTTGTGATTCTTTGAAACACATATGGTGCTGTTTTATATATGCATCTGTTTTTAATTTACATAAATGGCATTATTCTATGGCTTTCATTCTGTTTGTCATTTTAAAATTTTATTTTTAATTATTTTATTTAATTTTTAAATGTAATGTTGTTTATCATTCATTCAGAGAGTCACCCATGCCACTGTATGAAATACAAGTTTGTTGCTTCTGGATGTCAGATAATAATATTTTACTGTATGCATACACCACCACATTTTACTTACTCATTTCTGTAGTGATGGGCACTGAGCTGGTTCTAACCTGCTGCTACAATGAACATCTTTGTACTTGTCCCCTTATGAACCTGGGCTCAAGTTTCTCTGGGATGCATCCCTGGAATAGATTACTGGATCATATTCACTTCCACTAAGTACACCTAGATTTCTCTCTACAATAGTTATGCCAATGTACACTCCCATCAGCAATGTACAGGGCCCATATTTCTATGGCTCAGTAATAGCTGTCTTAGCTCTAATTGTTGAATCAAGAGTTGGCCTTTTCTTCATATACTTGCAAATTCAGATTTGACTTTCAATGAATTGCCTGGTTTTATTCATTTATGTTTTGAAATTATCATCTTTTTCTTATGGATATGTAAATTCTTTGTGTATGCTAGATGTTGACCCCTGCTAATTTCTATTATTTAAAAAACCTCTTTCCAGTTTGCCAAATACTTGATAATTTTGTCTGTGATACCTTTCCCTGAACAGAAGCCCATGACATTAATTCTATAAAATATGTCAATATATTTCTTTATGAATTGTGCATTGTTTTATTAAAGTTTTCTTCACTTCTAGATTATTGAGGGTATTTGCTCACATGTTTTTGTGTTAATGTTATCCTTTTAATCTTTCTTAATTAGCTTTTCAACCCATCAGGAATCACCTTTGTATATTATATGTGTTAGGAATCACATGAGTCCATTTTTCCAAAACTATCTCTAAACAGAAAAAGTAGATATAGACATCACAGAATTACAAATACAAGGATATTATGAGCAGCTTTGTTTCTATAAATGTAAAAACTGAGAGGAAATGGATATCATTCTGGATAAAATTTAAAATTGTGAGAAGAAACTTGAGTAGAATGAAAATTGTTAATAAATCAAAATGGTAAAGACATCTCTTCACTTTAATGCCCCAGGTGGAGAAAGATTTACAGGTGAGTTTTACCAAACTTTAAGACAAAGATAATTTCTATTGTGTCCAGATTTTCAATAACATTTAAAAAGAGGAAAAGCTTATAATTAATTTTTTAACATTAGCATAATTTTGACTACAAGCAATATATGAAAAATTATAGGATTGTCTCTTCTAACATTATATATACAAAAGTCATAAAAGAGATGTTAGCAAGCCATATTCAACCAAATTATTATTAAGTAAGGTCTATACCAAGAATGAAAGTATAGTTTAATATCAGAAAAAATATCTAAAATTTTAGCTTTGAAATATTTATGATACATTCCAGTGACAAGTTTTGTTATTCTTTGTATTACTGAATCTACCAAAGATAGGTATATGTGATTAATAATGGTGGAAAAAAGAGGGTTGGTATTGATAAGGAAATGTGATTGGTGTCTAGATAATTTGTAGTAATGCTATTTTATTAATTGTACTCCCTCTAAAAAAACAACCAGTTTGGGTGGGGAATGGATAGACAAAAGATAAAAATATATTTCTGGTTTTAAAGATGAAATTCCCTCTTGGATGATTCTACATATTTGGGCATTCGTATCTTAATTTGAAGCACATTTACCTTATAATTAGCTTTGTGGTATGTCTGACACTGCAGCAGAAGATTGGCATTAGGCCTGGAGAAAGGGATACAGATAGACTGATGTGGGAGAAGGGTTCTGATTTACATGACTGGGACACAGCATGAGTCCATTGGAGGCCTGAATGTTAGTGAACCCACAATAGACATGGGAGGACCTGCAGAGGCCACTAGCTGTTCTGTTGTTCTCAGAATAGTATTACTGATATAAAGCTGAGCATACGGCTGTGGAATAAAAACTATATTTCCCAGCCTTTCTTGCAGCTAAGTAGTCCAGGTGACAAAGAATTCATAACTTCCATGTGCATAATTTTTAAGCGCCTTTAAAAAAAAGAGAAGATGAGCCATTCTCCTTCTTTTTGTTCTCCTCTGTTGTCTGGCATTTGGGCATGACACCTGAAGCTGGAAGAGCCATCTTGGACCATAAGGTGACTTTGGGAGTAGAGTCCATTCATAGAAGAGGTAAAAGACTGAAGAAGCATGGACTCTTGCATCTGGACCATCAATCTCTACATTTATACAAGAAATAGAAATAATTTTATCTTAAGCAATTTTTTTGAGCGAAAAGAAAAGGTAAGGGGGATTGTTCTACATTTATAGCCAAACTTAACCCTCATAAAACAGAGATTTAGAGGTAAGAAGACAACAAAAACTGTTTTCCCTAGTTTCTTTTATGTTGCTGGGTAACTCTAAAAATTTGCAAAGGTATCAATACCCAGAGCTGTTTTGAGAAGTTATGCACTTCAGCTTTGTCCAATTTTGCCTGTTTTCTCAAGGACAGCCAAGTGTTTTCGGATGCAACTTTCCTTTTGGAGGAAAATAAACAACAAAAAAAGAGAAAACTATCAAAAGTCCTTCCCTCCTTACTTCATTATTAATCATAGCAGCTTCCTAGGGCCTTGAAAACTTGCTTTAAAATGCTATAAAATATTACAAATATTATATAATGATGATGATGTCAGGGTATTTATACTAAAGACAAAGAAAAATTATCCTGTTATCAATCACCTAAATAAATATTTTGACACTTATTCATGATTTTAAAATCCTTATGGTTCTTCTTAAAGAACCATATTCATAAAACAACCAGATTCTTTGGTTTCTTCAGCTGCCTTTTAATGGAAAGAGTGATATGATAATTCACCCTATAAACATATGCTAATTTATAATATAATTGGTTACTTGATTTTACTTTAAGAAAAAGCTCAAGTTTTTACGGTAGATACACATGTAATTAAAGTTATGCGTTATTAGCTATTTATACAAATGCCATGTCTGCAAACATGACATTCTAGAAAAGTTGCTTGCTTGCAATTTTGTATTGAAAATATACCATTTTATTAATTTATGTATTGATTTCTTACTTAGATTGTATATCAAAAGTATGCACCTGGCATATTGTCTATCTAATTTTATCACATGAATCTAACAATTGTCTACTTGATGTTCCTAAGAGGCAGAGCTTTTTAAGCCTATGTACATTTATGTTTCTTAGCAGCTAATAGATAATCAACAAAACAGAAATAAGAATCTCCTCTGACTCTGTTTTCAAAACATAATAAAGTTTATGCTTTCATAAGAAAATAAATTCCAGGTACAAAATATTATCTAAAAACATTAGCGTTCCTTAAGTTATATGCAAATTGTTTCTATGAATTTATTTTTATAAAATGAATTTAAATATAATTTACAGGAACACTAATTTTCAAACAATTTGAATGTTATAAAAGACGATAGTGGTTATCAGTCAGTTTTTCTTTGAAACTTCTTTGAAATTTCTTTAAAAGTGAGAGAGCTCTTAAACCTTTGCAGTGCCTTTGTTGTTATTATGAATATTAATGGCCATTCAGAAGCGAAGGTTGTTGTTGCCTTTCCAAACTCTCCTGTTCTGGAAGGGATGTTCACCCTACTATTGAGAATGTTGGCTAATGATCTGTAACTACTTTTTCTCCATAGAATTGCCCTTCTCATAAAGGGTACTGCCATATCTGAGAGGTTAAGACCCTCCTCTCTGAGGGGAAACTCACAGCCAATGATTAACAGGCGGGCTCCATTGATTCAGGCTAGCCTGAAGTTGGTCTTCGCATAAGACTACATTCTTGCTTACCTTTCTTCTGCCCTCAGGCCGTAACTTGCTTTCCTCACTCAAAGGGAGCTATTTTTCAATAAATAACTTCCATAAGAATCCTCTCAGCTTCTAAGGAAACTGACCTAAGACTCCTTTACAAATGGATAATAGCACCAATTTAATGGCCTACTGCTAGTATTAAATGTTGTTCAATCCCATGCCCAGCTATACTTTTGGTCTGAGATGAAAAAATTTGCCCTGACTTTCACTGCTCTCCTGAATTACATTCTTGAAACCAAGAATGTAAAATACTGATGGTGATATGTAAACAGACTGCATTTTACCCCTGGAGATTTCAAAGAGCTGATAGTAAATAAACAGATTATCAACTATCTATTCAGTACCTTTGACAGTAATTCTCTGCATTTTCATAAAACATTATTGTTTTTAAAAGCTTAGTTTTTAATACTTCAGTCAATGATATTCAATAAATATTTGCTAAATGACTGGATAAATATGAGTGAATGGGTATGGTCTTCAAAACAGTTAATTTAGGAAAGCAGAGAGTTTTTATTTAGCTCCTAATGGTTATGGTTAATATGTTATTATGCACACCATTTCCCATATAGATTCATGTGATAACCTACTTGTGAAGTAGGTGTTACTCTTTCCATTTTTATGTTGCAGAAACTAAGATTTACAAATAAATATTATATAAGGTTAACGATGACATCAGAGGATTTATACTAAAGACGAAGAAGAAAAACTCTCCTATTATCACTTAAATGATTATCTTGGCACTTCTTCATGGTTTTAAAAACCTTATGGCTCTTAAAACAATCCTGTGGTTTCTGCAGCTGCCTTTTAATAGAAAAAGCCATATGAGAATTCACCCTATAAATATATGCTAATTACAAATATAATTGATTACTTGGTTTTACCTTAAGAACAAGTGACTTTTTCAAAGCTACAGTTGGTGAGTGGCAGGGTTGGATAATGAAAATAAATATTCTGACTTGAGATCCCATTTGTCATAGCATAACTGCTTTTTCTAGTTGACACTGAGTCTGTGGAGAATGACAAAAGGGAAGACCCTGGATTTAAGCTCTCTTGAGTTTCAAATCATAGCTGATAAATTATCCTTAAACTGAAGTAAAAGCAAGCCATTTGAGTTATATTTCGTTTCCCTCAATGACAGAATCAATGCATGATGGATAATTTTATCCGTTGACATGGCATGATCATGTAACCAGAGATTTGGTCAAACATTATTCAGGATGTTTCTGTGGAGGTGTTTTAGGATAAGATTGACATTTAAATTGGTAGACTTTGAATAAAGCAGATTACCCTCCATAATATAAATGGGCTTCATCCAATCAGTTGAAGGCCTTAATAAAATAAAGACTGACCTCCGTCTGGGCACAGAGAAGTTCTATCAGCAGATTGCCTTTAGGCTCAAACTGCAATGCTTCCCTGGTTCTCTACCCTGATATGTTACCCTGCAGATTTTGGACTTGACAAGCCTCCACAGTCATGAGCCAACCAATTCCTTAAAATAAATGTCTCATTCTTTCTTTCTATATGTACCTGTCCTGTTGACTCCATCTCTCTGAAGAGTTCTGAATGCTTACCCTGTGCTTGCAATGCTTACCAAGGTAGGTAGGCAACCAATTCCTGGAAACTACAAAGTACAAACAAGAATATTCTCTGAAAGAATGTGCAACCTTAATATGACCTGTGTCCTTATTCAAATACCCTACTGGCTGTTTCTAGATGGATGTCTCCTTTGTTCCCATCCTATTTTCAGAAGTAGTTACTTTATCTCTTAGTATAATAAAAATTTGGACCCTGCAGATAGAGACAAACTCATTGCCTAGTTTCCAAAAAACAATAAATACTTAAAAAATTTTAACAATCTTCTCCTACAAGAAGTTTACCCTGGAAAGACTCAGAAAGGTTTATTAAAAGACTATTCAACAATGACTGGTTGGTTGGCTAAACCAAGGACTGGAACTCAAATCTTCTACCTTCTGACCCTTTGCCCTTCAAGCTGTATTTTTGTGCCTTTTTATATACAAATTATTACAAAGTTCAGTTCAGGAATTATAAGAATAAAATATTTTCCTCCCAGGGAACTTAAAATGTAGTTAATTGAGCAAGAATGTATGAAGAATATGGTAATAATACGTAATAAATAAATAGCATATTGAATATAATTAAGGGCCAAATGAAGACTACAGAAAATGAGTACTAAATATACTAATTAAAGAGGTTATTATGGGCTGCTCTACCAGGGATGGATTAATGAGTAAAACCAGGCACTGAAGATGGAAGTCCTACAGTAGTTTATAATCTAAATGAGGTAATAAGACATAAAAGTGATTTAAAAATACATGTTCATGCAACCAACACATATAATGCCAGAATGAAAATTCAGGTCAAAAGAGGCAGAAGAGTTATATGCAAAATAGTCCACATGGCTTAGAATTAGGATAGTTTCCTGTAGGAGATGGAATTTGTATTTTGTTCTTGAAGGTTATATAGGATGACGACAGGCATTTTGAGCAAAGGACTGATCATAGGCTTAACAAAGGTAAAAAACCTGGCATAGTAATGTTACTTTCAGAAAATAATAAAAATATGTTTTAAAGAATGGAAAATTAATTCCACAAGTTTGAACTGAGCACTTATATGAGAAATCCAAATTGTTATCTTGTGATTACTTGCTTTCTGGCATTTCAGATTGTCTCGATTGAGAAGAACTAATGAGTTATAAGATCTCTTTATCAGAGATTAGGAAGTGTTCTGATTCTTCAGGAAATTTTCCCCTAAAATTTATTTATAAAAAAGCATTTTATGGTGAGACTTGGGATTGGATTGAAGACAAATTAGAAAAGCAGTATGACTTCATATTTTCCAGTTTGAATGATTAAAAGCAAGGCAATTATACTAGGAGAAATAGCAAAATTGGCAAAGAAGTTTGTTTGAAACAAAAATGTATGTTTGTTAATGTGTAAGAATAAGAAACCTTACAAAATGAAAAATGAAGCCAACTATTTATGGTATTTTCAGTAATAGATGAAATAGATTTCAGTATTTGACAAAGAAAAACGTATTTGTGTTGCTTTTTTAGAAATGAATTGTTAAGGTCCTTTTTTGTAACAGATATTTCCACAAGCAAGATTATGAAGAACTAAGTGTTTTGGTGCTTTCTGACTAATTAATTAACCACTTGTATATGGGAAATTATAGAAAAAAGATAATTGTTGGGAAAACCAGCCCCACACCACCCAGCATATACCCCGAGTCTGGCGGAGACAGAGGAGTTAGACAGGATAAGCATTTAAAAGGTGGGTCCAGAGGACTGGAATGTTGGAGGCTTGCTCATGGCCCAGAGCTCTGAGGCTCCACCCAATTTATTGGTTTACAGTCTCTTTGTTCTCAGGGCAGATGGGAGAGGAAGGAAGGGATGAGGAAAAGGATTGATCAGTTAAGGAGAACTCATGCGTCATTCGGTAAGATGTATAGCAGTGGTGGTTTCTGTGAATTTCCTTGAGCAAAGGCGTGTGTCTAAACTACCTAAGATCTTTAACTTATCAGGACTGAAATGGGTAGGAGCAGGTTTCAGGAGGAGCCAAGATGTTTGATTATACCCCCACTGCTTCAAGGGAGTGTTATCTCCCTGAGCAATCTGTGGAATGCCGCTGAGCGGTTATGCTCTTGGGGCATAAAGACATGCAGGCAATAAGGAGACATTTCTCCTCAGAGGCCACTCATGGCTTCCCATGGGTGTCTCACACAGGGGAGACCAACTCAACTGGCACCCCAGAAACTCTCTTTCCCACATATCCCCCTTTTTTGTCTTTATTAATATTTTTTTGATTAATAATGACCATTGCTATCATGACTCATTCATGGTCTCTGGCTTCTCTCCCAAGGCACTGTCCACATCCGTAGACTAAAAACAGCATAAACAGACACAAACCAAAATAAAATTTGCAATTGTTGATCCACTTATGGTTTTAATCCACTTTAAAGGATTGGTATTAGAAAGGCCATCAGCAGCTACCGCAAGAATATGAGCTCCAGGCAACAGGGTGAGATGAGCCTGAGATGCCTCAAAAACTTGTTTTTTCAGTTTAGCGTTATCTAATGTTAAATTATCTTCTTTTCCTTGTAGGTGATGTCTAATCATCTCCCAATGGTGTTCAATGGCATTATAAGAGCTAGGAGTAATACAAAAATCAGAAGTATTCCAATCACATTGCATTCAAATTCTATGCTCCAAGCTCACAATCCGATCTCCCATTCAGAATTATTGTTTGATGGAGATCATTAATTTGATTTGCCAAATTTTTGTCTATTTGACTTTGGGAATTCCAAAGCTTAGAAGAACTTTTCTGCCAACTATCCACAAAGCTCGCAGTTTGAATAGAAGAGTGCAAAGCAACACCAGCAGCAGCAGCAGTAGCTGTGACAGCTATATGTCCCATGATCACAGCTATTAAAGTAAATATGAATCTCTTTGATCTATTAAGTATTCCTTTTAGTAATTCAGTGATAATATATATGGAGGGAGAGGCCTCCCAACGTCTATTGAGGGAAACAGGTATCCAAACTCCTTTTTGGGCCTTAACCAGTAAAATGTTATTATCTTTATTAAAGGCAGAATTAATGCAGGTAAAAAGATGACAGCTGATGCCTGATATGGTTTGAGAGTCAGGTAGGATATTGATTTTTCCCACTGCCAACATAAGAGGAGGTTTAACACAACTCCGCAATGGGACCGTCTGATTAGGGGTCATGAGTATAACAAATCGAAGTTTTTTACTATGGATCTCTGTTTTATATTGTCCTTTCCAAATCCAAATTGGGGTTTGAGCCATCATTAATTTCCACAATTCTGGATGTTCTGGACTTATAATTGGATCAATCAGTTTTGGGCTTAGAGGATCCATACCGTTCTCCTCCCACTTAATAGGGTAATTTGTTTCAATTCTTCTGTAAAATTTTGGTGCATTATTTGTGTAGTCATTTGCAAAAGGAGTCCCTCTACAATCTTTGCACTGTCCAGTACAATTTACTGCAAAGCATCCCCTAGGAGCCCAATCAATGATGATGCCATAGGAATTATTCTGCAATACAGCAGCACTGTTTACAATACAATCTTCCCAGGTTAGCACCTCTAGATTTCCAGACCATTTAGTGGCCTGCCTAGAGCAGGGCTTCTTATTCAGTTTAAATTTATTAATCTGGCAATGTGTCATAACATAGCGGTGCTCAAGGTATTTAATAGTGTCCAAAGATTGAAATGTTCTTCCACTGATTGCATGAATAGAGGCTTTTGATCCATTATGTGCAGGGACATAAACTATCCAACTTTGTTTATTGTAATTTAAACATCCTGCTACCAGCCCCAGGCAGATGGGAGGAAAGCGATAACCAATGGAAACATTCATTAACATTCCTTCCTCCTCTGGATGAGTAGGACCTCGGTTATCTGTTGGTCCAGGCATCCAGACACTGTCATTAACACAAACTTCCACCTGGGGGTCTAACCATGTAACAGACCTAATCAGTGGTGGGAATGAAATGTAGGCCCAATAAGTGTAATTTTGATCTGCATCTCCCTTAATAGGTCTAACTGCTGCCTGACATTCTGTATTCACATTTTCATAAGCAAGCAGCTGAATGATCACTTTCCTGGCATGAGAATCCAGAATAGCCTTTTGAGCCATATCTTGCAAACGGTCGATAAAATCTGGATAAGGCTCCCTTGGACCCCATCAAACTGAATTAAAAGAACGATAAGTAGTACCAGGGTCATGAATTTTTTCCCAGGCTCTTAGGCATATAGTTCTGAGCTGATCAACAGCCTCATCACCCGTTACCATCTGTTGATTTAGAGTACCCCATGCCTGTCCAATTCCAAGCAATTGATCAGATGTGATATTAATGGGAGGTTGGGTTTGAACATTTCTGCATGCCTGACTTGTTGCTTCATCCATCCACTAGGTTTTAAATTGGAGAAACTGAGAGGGGAACAGGGTGTATCAGGCTAATGCCTCCCAATCCATAGGTATTAAACACCGGTTATAAGCCACAGATTGTAACAAGGAATGAATATAAGGAGAATTTGGCCCATATTGTCCAATTGCTTGCTTCAAGTCTTTTAATATTTTAAAAGGAAATGGCTCCCAGTGTGCTTGAGCAAGTTATCTGGGATCCTCAGCTGGAGAAATAATTACCAGAAACTGCCAAGTTCCACATCCCCCATTTCTTGTGCCTGATGAATGGATGCCTGGATTGTCCCTGCACCATAATTTGTATTTGGACCAGCTTGCAGCATTTCTCTACTATAATTAACAGGTGGACAAGCCTGGATCATTCCCTCACTTTAACTGGCTGTTGGGCAAAGCTGAAGCTTCCCTTTGCCATAGTTAATGGCAGGGCATGCAACAATGGGAACAGCAAGCCACGTCTCAGGCTCCTGTTTAAAAAATTCATAAGGCTGAAGTGGGGTAACCATTCCAGACCTTCCCCTAAAGGCGCAGTAGGTGGCACTGTTTCTGCAGTTGGTAGAACTGTTTCTTTCATAAGTTTTTGGAGGTTAGCATATATTCCTTCCTGTTTCTCCCCCTTTTTAAAACTAGACTGTGATGGTTGACTTTGCTGATCATCAGACTCCTGATTATTAAACTTTTCTATGTCATTCTGAAACTCCTCCTCCTCTTCCTCAGTGTAGAAGCGCCCCAGTGCTGTTTAAATTGCTGACCACGCAGACCAAGCGGAGAAGGAAATATCATGGCCCTCTTGTGCTCATTTTAAGTCTGATCCGACCTTGTCCCAATCTTTTACATTCGTGGTTCCATATTCCAGGAACCAAGGAGAATACTTTGCTACGAGATTGAACAAAGATGTGAGATTTTGCGTACTCACAGTTAACCCCTACAGTGCTATAACTGCTGCACCGGGCTTAAGTAATTAGTAAACTTACTTTCAGCCTGACCCATATTTTCCTGAGGTTAACCTGGAATTCTCCGAGTGCTCTATTTACCCATAGAGCCTGAAGTGAAAACGTACTCTGGCATCCTTTGTCAGTCGTCCTCCACTTTCCATGCTCTGGCGTTTCTTCACTGGATTATTTGTAGAGATTGTGGGGAGCCCCACATTGGGCGCCACAAGTTGAGAAACCAGCCCCACACCACCCAGCAGGTACCCTGAGTCCGGCAGACACAAATGAGTTAGAAAGAGACAGAATAAGCATTTAAAAGGTGGGTCCAGGGCACCAGAGCATTGGAGCCTTGCTGAAGGCCCAGAGCTCTCGAGCTTCACCCAGTTTATTGGTTTGCAAGTTCTTTGTTCTTAGGGCAGATGGGATGGGGAGGAAGTAGTAGGAAAAGGATTAATCAGTGAAGGAGAACTCGTGAGTCATTTGATAAGTTGTATAGCAGTGGTCATTTCTGTGAATTTTCTTGAGCAAAGGCATATGTCTAAACTACTTAAGATCTTTAACTTATCAGGACTGAAAGGGTGGGAGTAGGTTTCAGGAGGAGCCAAGATATTTGATTATACTCAACTGCTTCAAGGGAGTGTTATCTCCCTGAGCAACCTGTGGAATGCCACTGAGCGGTTATGCTCTTGGGGCATAAAGACATGAAGGCAATAAGGAGACATTTTTCCTCAGAGGCCACCCATGGCTTCCCATGGGTGTCTCACAAAGGGGAGACCAACTCAACTGGCACCTCAGAAACTCTCTTTCCCACAGATAATGACACTGAGTTAATTATCACATGATTGGTAGGCAAAGTTAATGACCTTTTATAACATAGGATTCAACTTTAAGTGAACAAACACAGGTTTCCAAAATAAAAGTATGTAAAAGTTATTTAAAGTTACAAGTGAATATTCTTTGGCATTGTAAATAGTATTTTCACTATTCTATGAAAGTACTTTGACTTTCTTAGCAAATAAACAGGTAAATATTAAATTTTGTGATAAAAATACAGATTAAAATAGAAGTAACCTAAATTTTTTTCTGTCATACCTAGATATCCAATAGAATTTTCCTTATGTATGAAGTGCAATATGTAGTGTAATGGTGAGCTAAAGGATCTGTTCAAAAACAACTATGGCAATAATTCCTCATTCTTTCAAGATTTGTCAGTAAATTTCTAACTAAGGCTTGCAGAATTTAGCATCCAAAATATTTTTGCATTCACGGTTGAAAAGAACCAATATATGGTTTATACTTTGTATATGCACATGATAAAGAAGTAAACACAGTTGGATCTAGTTTGGAGCATGTAGGATACACGTGGAAGTCTGAATATTAGGATTTTCAAATACTATTTTTACTATCTTTATGTCCAGAGATATACTTACTAGGTTTAATATAGCCAAGAAATTTAAAGTAAATTAAAATTTATTTTCAAATTAAAAATAAGGCTTAAATGATATATCCCTTACAAATAGATATTAGAAATGCAAAAATAGTAAGGAACATTCTTATAATTCTGTTAGAATTTTCACTTATTTCTTTATACACAGTGAGGTCTCTTCATAACAACTACTTTACAGTTCTTCCTTAGAAACAACACCAGAAAGAAATTACAGATTACTTTTGTGCTCCCACTCAATGTTGAACACTTTGCTAATTCTGTGAAGTCTGTCTGAAAATTGCAGCTTTCATGCATCATAGCTTTTATACAGTGTTAGAACAGAATTGACCCTTCTGAAGTCAACCTGTTCTTTGAGAGTTTTTATTTAAATTAAACACTCTGCTGTGGGAAGTCCAATATTTTTGCAGTTTACAGATTTTATATTCAACTTGTCATATCTGACTCCAAAGACACAGTCCTGCTGACATATCAACTTAACCTCTGATGCTTGGTCTCTTCCCCATGCTTCATGGTAATTTCAGTGCGGGAGTCAGACTCTTTTTTTGTATTCCCTAAATACTATTTCCATAAGCATCTGTATGTAGATTTGTAAAAACTGCATCTTAAGAATACTACACCAAAAATGTAAGTTCGGATAATGATACTTAAAGATGAAAATGTTAAAGACATAGTTGAAGACTCTAGTAGAAACCTTCATAATTTGATACAAAGCAACTATTAAATCTTGATTTTAAATAACAAGTTTTTTAACGAACTCATTACACAATAAAATTAAAAGTATATAACTAAAGCCAGCTCTGAAATCAATAGCATTTGTTATCATTAGAAAGTTATATTTTAAATTAAATAATATCTTTGAATTTTTAAAAATATGGATAAAAATGAAAAAAGTTTGTCTTCTTTGTTTTTTTACATATATTTTCATGTAGATCATTTACAATATTCAAGTGATTCATAGAACTTTCCACATCTTAGTCCAATAGTTCACTCTTACACAGCTGAGAGTCATCTAGGCCATTGTATCCTGATTTGTAGGAATGTAGTATATAAAATTGAATGACATTTAATATTATGTGTTTTCTAACTCAGAGAGTAAACATAGGATAAAATAGACTAAAACGCAGAATGCAGGCTAATGTGGTAAAGTTTAATACATGTTGTAAATTTTGGAAAACTAGGAATCCATAAATTGATTAGATATGAACATCATATTGAAATTAATAGGATTTAGAAAAAAAAAGTTTTAACATTTATTTTAAGTTCAAGGGTACATGTCCAGGATGTGCAGGTTTGTTACGTAGGTAAAGGTGTGTTAAGGGGATTTGTTGCATAGAGTTTTTTTCATCACCCAGGTATTAAGCCTAGTATCCATTTTTTATTTTCCTGATCCTCTCCCTCCTCTCATGCCCAGTGTGCATTGTTCCCCTCTATGTGTCCATGTGTTCTCATCATTTAGTTACCTCTCACTTATAGGTAAGAACATGTGGTACTTGGTTTTCTGTTTCTGCATTAGTTTGCTAAGAATACTGACCTCCAGTTCCATCCATATCCCTGCAAAGGATATGATCTCATTCTTTTTTATGGCCACATAGTATTCCATGGTGTATATGTACCACATTTTCTTTATCCAGTCTATCATTGATGGACATTTGAGTTGATTCCATGTCTTTGCTATTGTGAATAGTGCTGCAGTGAGCATATGTGTGCATGTGTCTTTATAATAGAATGATTTATATTCCTTTGGGTGTATACCCAGTAATGGGATTGCTGGGTTGAATGGTATTTCTGCCTTTAGGTCTTTGAGGAATCACCACTCTGTCTTTCCACAATGGTTGAACTAATTTACACTCCCGTCAACAGTGTAAAAGTCTTCCTTTTCTTCCAAAACCTCACCAGCATTTATTGTTTTTTTGACTTTTTAATAATAGCTGCAGTTTACTCTGAAGTGAACACCAAGAAATAAGTATTCATACAATTACAGCTGAACTGGGTGGGGAGCAGCTAATGGAACTATTGGAGGGTAATGGAACTATTGGAGGGATTCCCAAATCCAGTAGTCTGGTTTGCAGACATGACATACCCAAGGGGACCCCAATCAAGTAAGGTACCATTATCAAACAGAGGTCCTTGATGTGGTGCAGGTTGTCTGCACGGGGACCACTGGACAGACTCAAACATATTGCCAGTCCCTTCTTGGACAGCATATAGGAAGATTGTTTCATTAGAAACCTCAGTAAGATTAATAGTAACAGCAGAAATGAAAGTCAAGTTTGCGGGCTTAGCATCCCTTTTAGGCTGATAGTAAAGATACTCCTGAAGAATGAGAGTAATGCATGTATCTTGGGCCATTGTGGAAAAACAGAGAGGGGAATTGCTAGACAATAAAGTTAAGGAGTCATTAAGTTTGATCCATCCCAAATTTTCAGTGAGGGGGTAAGACAGGGGCATCCATTGATCTCCCACCCAAGAAGTATCATTAGATGACAAAGGCGGGTCAGCATCCTACCATGTAATAACATCGAAAACAGGGGGATTCAGAACATGACTCCAATAAGCATGTTCTTGAGCTGAGCCCACCTGGCAAAGAACAAGAATTACCAGCCATGTCTGTCGTACTTTCTCAGAAGCTTCCCCCATTACTGCCAGATACATAAGAAACTGGTTCTCTGCAGTTGCAGGGGCTCCCATGGCTGCAAGCTGGATAGTTGCCTGCTGATCCAATTTCTTTAGCTGTCCTCAGGTAATGTCAGGTGCATTCCAACTCATCATGATCATTTTTGGTCGATTCTCCAATGACAGCTCCTTCATGATCAGGAGGGGGCTGTTTGGTGGTCTCCAACTGATAATATGGTTTCACTCCTTTGATGAGGATTCACTCTACTCCTGTAGTTTCTGAAACACAAACCGCACCTTGACTCCATTGCAGTGCTTCATAAGGTTTCTCCCAATTCCCTGTACAAATGTCTCGAATTAACACCTTTCTTTTTGTGACGTCAACTGGCTTCATCCTATGATTAATAGCTGTCCAGGCATCTTGTCCGATATTCAAAAAATTGAGAGTAAATAAGACCATTGCTATCTGTTCTCTCCCCCTTTTTTGTTTATTAAGATATATTTTAAAAGTTCAATGAACTCGTTCAACAATTCTCAAATGGTCTGACCAGTTGAGTTATAAGGAATACCAGTTTTGTGTTGTATGTGCCAAAGTTGCGATGTATATCCAAATCGAGTGCTAAGATAACAAGGACCATTATCAGTTTTTATAGTTTGTGGAAGACCTAAGGTCATAATGGTTCAAAAATATGAGCAATTGCTTCTTTAGTTTTTTCTCCAGTTTGGGGAGTAGCATGTGTCAGGCTCATATAAGTGTCCATGGTAATGTGGAGAAATTTGAAGTGTCCAAAGGGTGGATGCTGAGTAACATTAGTTTGCCAGATAGCGTTAGGCACCAGACCTCATGGGTTGGCACCAAGTCCCAATGAAAAAGAGGAGAGAGAATGCTGTTGGCAATCAGGACAAGTTTTAATAATCATGCAAGCTTGAGCAAGTGTCAAAGAAAGTGTTGTTTAAGACTGTGTACATTCTGACGAAAAAAGAAATGATCAGCTTGAGCTCACAGAAATGCAGAAGGGTCTGCAAACCACATCTGTGGTCGTGCCAGAGCATCAGCTCAAGCGTTCTCGTCTGATACGGGACTAGGTAGCCCAGAATGAGAGTGAATATGTGTGATGTAAAAAGGGTGATGGTGGGCAAAGAGGAGCATCTACACTTTGAGAAATAGGATTAGTAGGGGTTCATTAGTAATACCTTTCAGATGTGTGAGATCTAAATGAATAACACTGTACACTGCATAAGCGGAATCAGTATATTTATGTCTTGGTGAGGAAAAGTTTGTAAGACCAATATTAGGGAACCTAACTTTGCCTTTTGTGTAGCTGTGAAATCCCAGCTGTGGATTTTTTTTTTCTGCCAGTTTGCATGGCATCTTGCAACACTATGGCTGCCTTTTCCGTTTTTCCTGAAGCATCTGTGAAGACAGTAGTAGCATGAAGCAGGGCTCAGAGACAACAATAAATACAATTTAACAGGCACAGTTTGTAAAAAGTTCAGGAGCTTAGAGGCTGGTAAATGGAAACTGATATTTCCAATAGAGTCAGCCACTGCGACTTGGCAATCAAGATCACAAGTTAAGAGAGTGTGAACTTGTTCCTTGCTTAAAGGTAGGAAAAGAGTAATAGGGTCATATCCTGATAATTGGACACAACTTCGGTGTCCCTTTATGAGAAAAGAAGCTATTAAATCTGTAGTCTTTTGCATATGTTTATAAGGGTTATGAGACAGGTAAAGCCATTCCAAAGGAGAGACATCTGTTCCAACTTGCCCAAGCATCCCTGTAGGACGATGAGGGGTATTAAAGATAGAAAGATCTATAGGTCTGTCAGAATCTAAATGTGAGATGCACTGTTGGGCCAAAGCTTGCTCCACAGTGTTAAGCTCTGCCTGTGCCAGTGGAGAGAGGTCTCACAGCGAATTTAAAGCAGGGCCACCTTTCAAGGTGTCAAAAGATTAGTCAAAGAATTTGTGGGAATGCCCAAATAAGGGTATATCCAATTAATCTGTCCTGGGACTTGCTGTGATGTATTAAGGCTTAAGTGCTGTGGGAGAATTATTTTTGTAAGTTGCGGCCTCAGAGTAGTAGACAAAATAAGACTTCCTAAATAGAGCCATGGAGTCATCAGCTGAATCTTTTCTTGAGCAATAACGAGACCACACTGTGACATATGCTGTACTACCGTTGCATACAGTTGATGCAGTAATGACTATTGCTGAGCAGCTATCAAAATATCATCCATATAGTGGAAGATTTTTGCCTGGGAGAATGATTGACACATAAGAAGTAAAGCTTCGTGTAGGTAAAGCTCACATATAGTAGGGCTATTCATCATCCCTTGGGGTAGAACTGTCCATTGATAGCATTGAACTGGCTGTTGATTATTATAAGTGGGAATGGTAAAAGCAAATTTTTCTCAATCCTCAGGATGCAATGGTATGGTGAAAAAAAAATCCTTTATATCAATTACAATAGGAGGCCAGTCTTTGGGGATCATAACTGGAGAAGGCAATCCCGATTACAAAGGTCCCATAAGAAACATCACAGCATTAATAGCATGGAGGTCATACAATAACCTCCATTTTCCTGACCTTTTTGGAATAGTAAAAATAGGAGTGTTCCAGGGACTGGTAGTAGGCTCAATGTGGCCAGTATCTGGTTGTTCTTGTACTAGACATTGAATATGCTCCAGTTTTTCCTTCTTAATGGGCCATTGCTCCACCCATACCAGACTGGTAGTTTTCCACTTGATTCTGATAATTTTCAAAGGAGCAGGGGCCCCTACCAAAAGGGTGGTGGAACAGAGAGGTTTAAGTCCCACTTTGCTAGGGCATCTTGTCCCCACAGAGATAACGGAATTTCTAAGATAAAAGGCTGAAGATGGGCGACCTTGCCTTCCCGACCCAAAAGTGGAAGGATATACCTACTTTTAAACTGCTGTTGACACACTCCAACACCCATGATAGAACATAAGGCAGGAGAGGAAGACCAATCTGAAGGCCACTGTTTTTTAGCTATAATAGTTTGATTGGCCCTGTGTCAATAATTCCCATAAAAATAACTCCATTAATTGTTACTTCCAAGTATGGACTATAAGATGACACTAAACTACTCCAAAAAACTTTCATGCCTGAATGGCCAAATCCTGAAGCCCCGCGGGTCTCTGTTGAGCATTCCCTTGAAGAGCAGAAATAAGAATAATCCAAGCAAGGTGAGTTCCTTTAGAGATGGCGTGGACCCCTGACACCTGTGCCATAAGTTTTATTTCTCCTAAATAATCTGAATCTATAACTCCAGGGAAAATTTGAATTCCTTTAAGTGTACTAGAAGACCTTCCAATAATCAATCTAAATGTCCCTCTGGGTAACGGGCCATAGATCCCAATTGAAACCATCTGGACCCCATCTTGCTCTTAAAGCACCATGTCCGTTATGAGTGTGAGGTTCTGCCCTGCACTGCCAGAGGTGGTGGAAGAGAGGTCATGGATGCTCTTTCCGGTCCTGACTCGGAAGGGAAAGCCATTCCCAAGTTTGGAGGTTGGTGTTCCTCCATGGACTTTTCTGGCTGCTGAAGGTCTCACCCCTTTTCTCGTTTACAGATAATGGGTTTCCATCCTTATCAAATTTTGATTTGTTAGCCCAGTGCTTACATTTACCACATCACAGGCATTCTTTAGAGGGTATTTTAGGGGCCTTTGATTTCTTTGGGACTCCCTTTTGTCGGCATTCTTCAACCATATGCCTAGTTCGACCACAATTATAACATGTGGCCCTGGTCATCATTGCAGGAAAAGTCTGAGCCAGATGAATTGTAGTGCCTACATCCTGGTACACTTTAATAAACACACCGATTTCAGTGGCAGTGGCTCGGACTGGGGTTGTTGCTGCCTGACAATCCTTATTTGCATTTTCAAAAGTCAATTGCAACATAAGAAGTTTGATGGCTTCAGGATGGGGTACCTGTCTTTCAATTACAGCCAGCAATCGGTTGATAAATTCAATGTATGTTTTTGTGGGACCCCGTCTAACCGTCACAGAGGAACCATGGGATTGTCCCATGGGTATTCTCTTCCATGCCTGTATCACCAGCTGCGAGCATTGAGGAAATAGACAGCCGTTCATCTGAGCCTGAGCTAAAGCAAAAGGCCCTGTTCCCAATAGCATATCAAGCTGTACTGGGACATTATTATCCAAATTTTGCAAAGATTGCTGCATGGCTAGATCACTATACTCACTCCACCACACAGTATATTCGGCAGCTGAGACCAAACCTTTTACCAGCGTTTTCCAATCATGTGGAACCATCCTATAACCATTTCCCAGGGCCTCAACCATCCCGAGTAAAGGATGAATGTATGCCATTTTTGCGGATACTTTTTTTTTTTTTAATCCTTAAAGACAGCAACAGGCAAGTTCTCATGCTGTCTCCTGTTATTTTGAACAATGACAAGGAATGCACCAAAAAGCGCCTCAGGATCCCCCCAAGTCCCTCCTGGAGGCACCCCTCTCATAGGGAAGTTTGTCGAGGGGATGCGGCCACTGGGTCATATAGATGTTCACTGACTGGAGGTCTTATCTAAGAATCATCTCTTGGGTGGCCTCCAAGCTCCTCAAGGGAGATGGGAGATGCTGTTGCCTGAAGGGGCCAATGGATGAAGGTCTTCTTAAGAGTGAAGGCAAAAAGGGCAATGGCTTTTCTATTGGGGGAGGAAAAGGCTCCAGTCCATCCTCATCATCACTAGAAAAAGTCTCTTCTTTATGCCCCACTGAAGGGAATGAAGTCAGGGGAGGAGCCCTCCCTGTTGTTCCAGTTCCTGTGTTTACTTTCCCTGTAAATCTTCTATTCAGACAATTACAGCTGAATGGGATGGGAAGCAGCTCCTCCAAGGGAGTGCTGCGAGCATTGAGAAAATAGATGGCCGTCCACCTGAGCCTGAACTAAAGCATCTAAAAAGATGGATCTAAAAAGATCCCTCTGCCAAGTATTTATTGAGAAGATTTGTTGAACTACAATTTAGGCAAACAAGAAATATCCACCAGGTGACTATTTGTGCTCAGGTCATGAGGCACAAATGGCCTTGTTTATTACATCTAAAAACACTCAAACCACCTTCTTGGGTGCTGTGTTCAGCACTCCTTATCACACATCCTGTTCCTTGTCCTGTTTTGAGAGTCAAGGAGTTACAGTCTCATGCACAAACAACATGCCCACAGTACCTCAGCATTTTTCCATGCCTCGACCTCAAATGCCTTGCACATAAGCTTGAATGTGTTGTCCTACACCCCTCACAAATAGCCACTCTGATTAGTGTGAGATGGTATCTCATTTGTGGTTTTGATTTGCATTTCTCTAATAATCAGTGACGTTGGGCTTTTTTAATGTGATTTTTGGCCAAAAGTATGAGAAGTGTCTTTTCTTTTGAGAAGTGTCTGTTCATGTCTGTTGACCACTTTTTAATGAGATTGTTTGTTTTTCTCTTGTAAATTTGTTTAACTTTCTTATAGAGCTGGGTATTAGACATTTGTCAGATTAGATCCCATTTGTCAATTTTTGCTTTGGTTACAATTGCTTTTGGTATCTTCATCATCACATCTTTGCCAGTGCCTATGTCCTAAATGCTATTGCCTAGGTTTTCTTCTAGGGTTTTTATAGTTTTGGGTTTTGCAATTTTTAATCCATCTTGAGTTGATTTTTAGAAAAGCTTAGGTTGAGTCTAATAAGGTTTCATGTTACTTTCTTTGAGAAATGTTGAATTAACTTTTATTTTCTTTTATCTGACTTGTCTTTACCTTTTCTCAATCCCTCATCCTCTTTACCATTTCTCAATTTCTCAAGGCAAAAATTCGAATTGGCTGTTTGCTTAACATCAGCCTTCAATGTTACTTTGTACTGATATTAATAAGCATTGTCTGAAATTTCAGAAGGTAATAAAGTCAGCAACCACTCCTGGAAATATTATCTGGTTGGTTGTGTTTTACAACAAAGGTGGTTAGTTGGATATTCAGTAAATTTAAGGGAATTGATATAATAAAAATAAACAGCAAAAACAAAAACAGTGACAGAAATCTCAGATTTAAAAAGCCCATTCTCAGCCAGACACAGTGGCTTATACCTATAGTCCCAGAACTTTGGGAGGCCATGGCAAGAGGATCACTTGAGTCCAGGAGTTCAAGACTAGCTTGGGCAACATAGTGAGACCATGCCTCTACAGAAATAAAAAGAAATAACTGGGTATGGTGGCACACACCTGTAGTCTGTAGTCCCAGCTAGTTGGCTGAGGTGGGAGGATCACTTGAGCCTAGGAGGCTGAGGCTGCAGTGAGCCATGATGGCACCATTGCACTCTAGCCTGGGCTACAAAGCAAGATCCTACTTTTTTTTTTTTTTTGAAGTCCATTCTACAGCATTATTAAAAAGACAAAAGAGAGCAAGTAAAGATGTAGAGAAAAGGGAGTCTTTGTATAATGTTGGTGGGAATGTAAATTAGTACAGCCATGTAAAAAAATGTATGGCAACTCTTCAAAAAATTAAAAATAGAACTACCACTACAATATGATCCAGAGGGTATGAAATAGATATGTCAGAGATATTTGCATCCCCATGTTCATTGCAGCAATATTCAAAATAGCCAAGAAATGGAAACAACCCAAATGTCCAACAACAGATGAATGAATTTTTAAAATGTCGCATATATACACAATGGAATATGATTAAACCTTAAAAAATAGGAAATTCTGTCATTTATGACAGCATGGATGAATCCGGAGGACATTATGTTAAGTGAAATAAGCCAGGCACAGAAACACAAATACCTAATGATTTTACATATTTGGAGTGTAAACATGTTGAACTCAGTGAAATAGTAAAATCGTGGTCACCAAAGGCTGAAGGACAGGGGGGAAATAGGGAGATATTGGTCAAAGGACAACATTTAAATTAGGATTAATAAGTCCAAGAGAGCAGTTGTATATCATACTGACTACAGATCATAATAATATATTGTATATTTGAAAATTGCTGAAACAGTAGATTTTAAATGTTCTCACTGCAAAAAAATGATAGTTATGGGAGGTAAGGTATATGTTAAATAGCTTGATTTACTCATTCTACAATGTATACATATTTCAAAATATCATGTTATACACTATAAATATATACAATTTTTACTTGTCCATTTAAATAAACAAATATTTTAATTCTAATAAGTACATGCATTTCTGATAAAATAATAATATAATCATAACTGACTCTCGTCACTTATAACAATGGAAAGCAAGGTCAATTTCATAGGGCTGGATGAGGAAAAAAAGTGATTTGCATGGGGAAATAGGGAATGGTGGCTAGGCCTTTGGTCTCCAGAGCAGAGTTTGGCAAACTACAGTCTGTAGACCAGCTGTCTGTTTTAATAAATAAAATGTTATTGGAACACTGTCATCCACATTAATTTATTAATGCTGTTTTTGCACTGCAACGGCAAAGCTGAGTATTTACAACAGAGATTGCATGGCCTATAATGCGTAAAACATTCACAATATAAACAGAAGAAAAAGAACAAAACAACTAAATAACTATACAACTAGTTAAAGCTCAGTAAATAAATTTAAATGAACTACTAAAAATATTCAAGCAATTCAAAAGAAAGTAGGAAATAGGAAACAGAGACACAAGAACACAAAAGATATCAAGGTAAAACAAATAGTAAAATGTTTGATATGTCTCCAAATCTATCAAAAATTACATTAAATGTAAATAGTTTCAATAGATCACTTAAAAGGCATACTATAAAATCATTACAACAAAAAGAAGCAACTATATGCTGTTTACAAGAAATTCACTTTTTTTTTTTTTTTTTTTGAGACAGAGTTTTGCTCTTGTTGCCCAGGCTGTAGTGCAGTGGCAGGGTCTCAGCTCACTGCAACCTCAGCCTCTTGGGTTCGAGCGATTATCCTGCCCCAGCCTTCCCAGTAGCTGGAATTGCAGGCGTGTGCCACCACACCCAGCCGATTTTGTATTTTTAATAGAGATGGGGTTTCACCATGTTGGTCAGGTTGGTCTCAAACTCTTGACTTCAAGTGATCCACTTGACTCAGCCTCCCAAAGTGCTGGGATTACAGGCATGAGCCACCACAACCAGCCAGAAATTCTCTTTAAATATGATGATTTGTAGTTTAAAAGCAAAAGGGTAGAGAAATATAAATCATGAAACACTAATCTTAAGAAACTTTGAGTGCTGTATCAACAGCAAATAAAGTAGACTTTACAGGAAGGAAAACTGTGAGAGATTAAGAATGACCTTACAAAATGATTAAAAGCATCAATTTACCAAGAAGTGATATCAATTAGATTATGTACCAAACAATAGAGCTCCAAAACTGCATGATGGAAATACCAACAGAACTGAAAGGATAAATGGAGAAATTAAAAATTAGAGTTGGAGATTTAAACTATCGTCTCTGGGTAATGAATAGAACAAATATACAACTATTATGTATCCATAAAAATTAAAAATTAAATTAAAATTAGAATAAATAGACAAAGCAATAATCAAAAATGTTTTAAAAATTAAACAACACTATCCATCAACTGGAACTAATTGGCATTTACAGACACTCTACTCAACAGTAGAAGAGATGCAAATAATTTTCAAGGGCACATGGAAAATTCACCAAAATAAGCCACAATGCTAAAACAAATTAAAATAATTTTAAAAAATCAATGCATTATCTACACATAGTGGGATTAAATAGAAATCATTTAAAAAGATGTATGGAAAATCCCCCCAACACACATACATACCCAGGCATAGTTGGAAATCAAACATGTTTCTGAATAGCCCATAGGGCAAAAGCAAACTAAAACCACACTGAGATATCACTTCACACCGTTAGACACCTCTTAGAATGACTGAAATAAAAACATATTGACAGTACTGAGGACTGGTAAAAATACAGAGCCATTTGAAGTCTAACATTTTGCTGTTGTGAATGCAAAATGTGACATCTAGTCAGAAAAATAGTTTACAGGTCTCATAATGTTGAATATACACTTAACTGCTTGACCTAGCAATGCTGCTCCTAAGTACTCATCCTAGATAAATGAAATCTTATGTTTAAACAAAACCCTGTACATGAATGTTTACAGTAGTTTTATTCATAATTGCCCCAAACTGGAAACAACTCTAACCCCATGCAATAGTTGAAAAGATCATCTCTGGCACATCCATACAGTGAAAAACCAGTCAGCACTCTAAAAACACAAAACAAACAAACAAAAAAACCCCAAACTATTGATACCCTCAACGACATGAACAAATCTTAAAGGTGTTATGCAGAGGGAAAGAAGCTAGTCTCAAAAGGTTTCATTCTCTATTAATTCATTTATATGACAGAAAACACAAGTCAACAAAGACAGAGAACAGATCAGTGGTTGCCAGAGAATAAGGGTGGCAGAGGAGAAAGAGTATGACTATAAAGGGACGGTACAAGGAATATTTTGTGATGATGGAAATGTTCTGTATCTTGATTATTATGGTGGTGACATGAATCTACGCCTGTACTAAAAATTAAAACACTACACCAAAAAACAAATTGTTTTATTGCATATAAATTTTTAAAAATTATGGTGACAAAACAAAATACCAGTTTGCGATTTCTTTTTTTTTTTTTTTGAGACGGAGTCTCGCTCTGTCACCCAGGCTGGAGTGCAGTGGCGCTATCTTGGTTCACTGCAAGCTCTGCCTCCCAGGTTCATGCCATTCTCCTGCCTCAGCCTCCTGAGTTGCTGGGACTACAGGCACCCACCACCATGCCCAGCTAATTTTTTGTATTTTTAGTAGAGATGGGATTTGTTCGTGTTAGCCAGGATGGTCTCGATCTCCTGACCTCGTGATCTGCTCACCTTGGCCTCCCAAAGTGCTGGGATTACAGGCGTGAGCCACTGCACTGGCCTGATTTCTTAATTTAGCTTACTTGCTTTATTAATTAGAATAGACAAAAAACTAGAAGCACGCAGAGACTAGGTCAAAGATGAACTTACTGTATCTTCAGGCAGCATAAGAGACCTAGATGGTTGACCCTTTTACAAAATATTGAAAGTAAGTGTGCATTTTTAAATGGTTGTAATATAACTAATAATGAGCCAAAACCATATAAATGATTTCTACTTGATACAGTTCTTCTCTTTAATGGTCACATCTGGAGTCTCTTGGTGCATATGCTTTTCCACTGTAATTCAAGTATTCCATTACAAACATTTTTAGTAAAATGTTTTTTATAAATATAGTTTCTTCCATAGTAGTTTGGACTTGACTGTTTTAAAGTATATATGCCAAGAGGTGCAATATTAATAACCTTAGTCCTTCTGAATGCCAGTACTTCTAGTCCAAGTTCTATCACTAACTGTGTAATCCCTGAGCAAATCAATAAACATCTCTACCTTCATTTTCCTCATTCATAAAACAAGAGTTTTACGCTAACTCTAGGACACATTTTATCTGAAAACATCCACATTTTGTGATCCTAGTAGTATTCTGCGGCCTGTTTTGGAGGGATAGATTTGGGTAGTTTTTCCTCTAAGAAGGATATGTTCTTGAAGGCCTACCTCTTCATTGCCTGGTTTATTGCCCCATTAGGCAATATAAAGTTAATCTCAAGTACTATTAAACATTGACTTTGTGACAAACTGTTAAGATAGGGTGATTATCTACTTATAAAGGATATTTTGATTAAATAATATATTTCTGGACAATGACAGATCCACGTTAGAATTGTAATCCTGTCTCTCCTTTCAGCGGTAAGACTTTTAACAAGCTCATTGGTTTAAATTTCTTCATCTATAAGACACAGAATAGCCCCTAATAAGGATACTGTGAAGAATAAATCAAACAGTACATTAATATACTTAACAGAATGCCTCGTCCGTAATAATTTACTATTATTAGAGTCTTATAAACTCCAACTTCTACTTTTTCTTGATATAAAATAATTGAGCACTGAACAGTATGTATTTTCAATACACAGTAATGATAAGCACAGCATCAGAGGTTCATCCAAAAGCACATGTACTGCCACCTCTGCACTTGTGGGAGAATGGGGCCAGGAAAAATGTGTTTGTCAGAAATAGGCTGAAACTGTGGAAGAAAAAAAAAGAAAATAAATCGTTTCCTTAAACTGAGAAACTTAAGTCAGTTTCACCTGTTCTGTAGCACCAATAATGTCCATGATAATGAACATAAAAATAAAACCAAAGAAGATGTAGGAGCACTTTGAAAAACTAAAAGGTCACTGATACTTTAATTAGGCCATCCTATTCCACTGCAAAACTTTGCATTACTCAGCACACACATTTCATACATAAATCTTCCAGTTTTTAGCTATAATCATTTATGTATTCTTTATTGATAACTGTGATGATTTATAAAGAAGTCCTCCTGTACTAATTTCCTATAGGGCCATTAAAAATAACCATAATCATGGTGGTTTAAAACAACAGAAATTTATTTTCTCACAGTTCTGGAGGACAAAAGTGTATAATTCTGCAGGATCATGTTCCCTCGGAGTGAACTGGGGAGATTCCATTTCTTGCATTGCTCCAATCTCTGCCTCTGTCTTCCCATGGCTTTCTCCTCTGTGTGTTTCCCCTCTGTTTGTCTCTTAACATTGGATTTAGGGCCCAAGTGGACAACCCAGGACGATCCTCTTATTTCAAGACTCTTAACATAATTACATCTGTATAGATTATTTTTCCAAATAAGGTAACACTCACAGGCTTCCAAGCTTTAGTACATAGTCATATATTTTTGAGTGTCACAGTTTAGCTCTGATACCCTGAAAAATTACATGTTTCTGATAGTCTTTCAGCTACAGGGTCTTTCCTTTAATCTCTATTCCTTTACTTCTCATCTTCTCCTCTGACTTCCTCTCTTTTCTTTATCACCACCAATTATCATGCGTGATAGATAATTTAAGTAAATGACTGAGTAGAATTTACCAGTTTTTCAAAAGCTAGGGTAAACAACTGTAGTCTAAAAAAAAATGATGGTGAAGACCTTGGTCACTAGTCCAATTATTTCTCTTTTTAATCATCCTACAACTATGAAGAGGTTTATGTTAGAGTGCTCCAGACAATGTAGAAGTGAAAGAACTAAGATTTTTCTTGAGTAGTGAAATGACAGAGCAACATAAACTGGATCTGAACATATATCACTTTATGAAAAGAGTAATTTGGTCAGGTGCAGTGGCTCACACCTGTAATCCCAGCACTTTGGGAGGCTGAGGCAAGAGGATCACTGGAGCCCAGGAGTTCCAGAAAAATAATAATTTTACAGTGGAGAAACTTGATAAACACTACCTCAGCCAAGGTTAGTGTTAAGGTCAACATCAACAGTGATCAGTCGTGGATACCTTTAATATGATGTAATGAAAATGGCACTTTACCTCTGTGGTATTCTTTCCCCGAAGGCATAACCCATAGCCCAGGACCAATCATCAAACAATTCATCAACAAAAACATCAAAGAAATTCCAGTTGAGAGACAGTCTATAAAATACCTGACCTGTATTTCTCAAAAGTTTCATGGTTGTCAAAAACAAGGAAAATCTGAGAAAGTGCCACATGAAATAGAGATGAAAAAAGACAGAGTGACTAAATAGTATATGGTTTACTGGATGAAATTCTGGAACAGAGAAAAGACATCAGGTAAAAACTAAATAAATCTTAAAAAAAAGTATAGACTTTAGTTAAAAATAATGTATTAATATTTGTTCATTAGTTGTAACGAATGTACCACATTAATGGAAGAGTTAGTAATAGGGGGAACAATGGGGGGTATATGGAAACATTCTGTACTATCTTCCCAAATGTTTTGCAAATTTGAACTGTGCTAAAGATAAAATTTATCAAAAATATCACCTGCAGGAGATAAGATAGTTTTCATTTATTAGTTTAATAATATTTTTGTATCCTTTCCAAGTGGCAGGAGCCAGGCTAGAGACCAAAGATACAGAGGTAAGGAATAGTCAGGGATCTTACCTTGACAGACCTCAGATCCCTTAGTGAACACAGCCATTAAGCAGGTGACTAAATATAATAAAAAGTGCTATGATAGGTAGTGCTATCATATGTTGAACATGGTTATAATCTTAAGGCCTCTTTGCATTGCCTGAGTGAGGAAACTTAGTTCCCCGCCCCTCCCCTCCCCTGCCCTCCTCTCTCAATCTCTCTCATCCTCCCTTCATTTCTCTCCCTTCCCCTTCCCACAACTACTCCAGCTCACTCTCCTCTCACCTTTTATGATATACTACCGTTTTATACTTGTTTTCAATCCCTCATTGAATCTACCATAGTACCAGGCCCTAAGCAAGGGTTTATAAATGTTGCAATTATTATATATGATTTCATAAATATTTGTTAAACTAAATTAAGATCCAAAATCCTTAAATGGGTAATTTGAGGAATCTGTGAAGGAGAATTTGAAAGCTAAGAGAGGAAAGAATGGTTTAGAGCAGTAACCAATCTGTCTGCAAACCAATGCTAGAAGTAATATGAAGATGATATCTTTTGCCCAACCTACTCATCAAGATGCAAAGCTCATCATTAATACAATTTACATTTATTGAGTAGGAGTTCTGTGCCGGGCATGCTGCATAATGCATCACACACATTATCTTAGCGAATCCACCGAGCAATCCCCTGAGATAGTAACTATTTATTCTCCCAATTTTAGGGGTGAGATAACTGTGGCTTAAAGAGGTTAACTAGTTTTCTCAAGGTCACATAATTAGCAAATGACAGAGCTCAGATTCAAACGAAGCTCAACTCCAGATCACACTGTCTGAAAAACAAGAAGGAAATATTGACTTCCTTATTAATAATAGCCTGCTTCATGGTCTAAAGACCAGGAGAATTGACAGATAATTACTTATTTTTTAAACTACTTCTCTTTCTGTTGTCATTGATTTAAATAATAAATATTCATTCAATTTTTGTAAATGAAATATTTATTTATTGTATAGTTGATCATTGTTCTAGAAATGTCAGTCAATAATTTGTATTTTCTCAAGTTTCTTAATATACTTCAGACCCTTGGGATTAAAACTACTTCTTTTTAAATCTGTATTATAATTATACTATAAAATTATACTATAATAATTTTTATTTGTAATTATTAATATATATTTTAACAAGACTTCTCAGGATATACTTCAGGAAAAAATAGAATAAAACAAAAATTTAATTGTATGACAAGAAATTGATTGATTTTCTCAAAATATACCTGCTGCTTATAATTATTATGTTATCAAATAATTTTTCACAGGCTAAGAAATGCAAAGACATTGTTTTCAGAATTACATATTTTATTTTCAAAATTGTGGTTAATTTATATAATTGTGCTTAGTCCAGAGGGAATAAAAATTTACTTCTTGCAATGATTAATTTTATGTTTCAATTTGGCTGTGCCAAGGGGTGCCCAAATTAAACGTTATTTTTGGTCTGTCTGTGAGGTTGTTTCCAAATAAGATTAGTATTGAGTAGGTGGAACCAGTAAAGTAGATGGTACTCTTCCGTGTGCCTGGGCATACTCCACTTCACTAAGTACCTGAAAAGAATGAAAAAAAATTAAAAAAATAAAAAAGCAGCAGAAGAAGGAATTCACCGCTTTTCCCTTCTGCCCGATTGTTTGAGCTGGAACATCTATATGCACCAGCCTTGGCACTGGAATTCCTAGTTCTCAGGACTTTGGACTTGGACTGAATTATACTGCCAGCTCTCCTGGATCTCCAGGTTGCAGAAGGTAGATTGTAGAATTGCTCAACTTCGATAATTGCCTCTATTAATAAAAGAGTTAGCATGAACCAATTTCTTATAATAAATTTCTTTCAAAATGCATATCCGTTGGTTCTGTTTCTCTGGAGAATTCTGAGTAATACAGTTCTTGTGGAGTAAAAATTTCATAATTCTCATTTGACCTTTATTTAAACTTTAAGAGGATTGCAAATGCTTCATCATATCTTTTATTTAAGACCAAGTGAAATAAGAGAGTTAGAAATAATTAAACTCATTGTGACTAATTGGTATTGAATTCATTTTTTGTTCAAACAATTCTAGTAATGAAAAATCTTCAAGAATACGTATGAAATAATTTACATTAAGGGATACATACAATGTTAATATAACCTAAATAATATTAGTAACCAGAGCAAGAGAAGAAAAGTAAATGAGGCTTGGTCACCCTCTAGTGGCTTTTCATTAGGAATTAGCTAGGGGAAACTGCAATAGTATGAGAACCACACAAAAAGAAAACATCTGCAAAATTTCTTTTATTGAAATAGCTATAGTTATTGAGGCTTAGTTGGTTACATTTAAACTTCATCACTTTCTAGGATGTAAGTAAACCACTGTAGAAATAGTTAATAACTTTACACTGTTTTGTCAAAAGTTAACTTGTTTTTTCTTTTAAATAAAGGAAAGAAAACATGTTTAATAGCTGCTCGTGGAGAAGGGATAATCTTACTCTATACTTATGATTATTAGAGAATGTTCAGGTCATTTTATTTTATTTTTCTTATTTAAAATTAACATATTTAAAAGTTATGTGTTTATATTTTAATAATGTAATCAGAGTTCATAGTGTTATTTTCTAGATCTTAAAAGTAGTGCTTTTCATAAATACATAATTGTCAGTGCCATTTTATATACATGTATTTAAATTTCACATTTCCTAAATTTTGTTTGATTCTGATCAGGTATAAAGCATGGCTAAAATAAATTCTTAAAAAATTCTTAAAATTTGGAAATTTAAAGTAAAAACTCTAAATCTGGTTATTGAATCCTGTTTTGGCTATTTACTAATATGATTTGAAGCAAATAACAATAATATATTTATCTATGCCTGTGTTCTCATCTGCAAGGCAGAAATGTGTATCTTCTGAGAAGCAAATAGTATAATACTCTTACCAAGTGAGAAAAGATAATTTTAGGATTTTTCCTGAATGCATTTCTATTCACATTAGCATGAGTTTAGGGTTTTTGTTTTCTTTTCAAATAAAGGAATTTGTTTTGTTCTTTATAATTATTTAATTTTTTATATTTATTTTTAAATTAGCATTGCTTAACCTATGCTGATAAAGAGTTATGAAATATACATATAAAGTGGACAACTTGTGTTCCGTCTGCCATGATTTACAGTTTCCAAGGTTTGTAAAAATTCTGTTGCTCTTAAATGTGAGGATTTTGTGTAAAATACAAATTGGTAAAATATAATATTTAAAGGAAGGAGGAAATATTGCAGATGTTTGGAGAGGGCATTAGAAATACTGTAGTTTGTCACTTTTGCCAACAGTTGTTATAAGAGAAGGAAAGTGGGAAAGTCATGTAGATGCCACAGGTAGAACATTATTTTATTCATTATTGTTTAGAACAAGAAAACAGGAACCTGGGACTAAAACGAATCTAGATCAATCTTAGAAGCATATTTCTGTACTTTATCCGTAGTGGTACAGAAACCATTTAAGGAGTGTAATCTTTAAAACTTCTGCAATGACATATGCCTAGTTCTTGGAATTAGGCAAAGAGTAGCGATAATGCCAACATAGTTACCAAAATAACAGAACTCTAGGCATTCCCATTTCCCATAATCTGGAGGATACTTTATCTTAAATATCTGTTCATAATCCTAAAGAAAATAATTGAAAATTAAATGCATCACAATTCTCCCCCTGCCCCCCCAAATCTCCCCTCTGAACTTCTCCAATTTCTGCCTATGGTTAGTACCACTCTACAGAACTAGAAAGCATAATTAACTTCCATCTATGTTTATTTTTTTCCTTGTGGTGAAATTATTTTGAAAATCAAATTTTGAATCTGTTAAGCCTTTTGATTATATATTCTAAAAGTTCTGGCCGGGCACGGTGGCTCACGCCTGTAATCCCAGCACTCTGGGAGGCCGAGGCTGGCGGATCA
>NC_045440.1:79555699-79590123 GCF_002776525.5 Piliocolobus tephrosceles | reverse complement strand
AGAAAGAAAGAAAGAAAGAAAGAAAGAAAGAAAGAAAGAAAGAAAGAAAGAAAGAAAGAAAGAAAGAAAGAAATTCTACTTGATAGATAGAAATGGATAACAAGAAGGCCATTTCTATCTCTGAAAACAGGGGTAGCAGAGCCTATGTGTAAGATTGTTCCTAGAATAATCCAAAAGTGTCTAAGAAAAGCAAGTTAATCCAAATTTTTAGGAAACACTGGAACCAGCAGTAATATTTGCATTCAGAGAGGAAAATAGCTTGATACACGGATAGCCAAAGTTCTGTGTTAAAAGTTAAAACAATCCTAATAATACTTTCAGAATTTCATTTTTCCGGCACATGGAAGAAAACTGCTAGTATCTTTTAGAATGACATGAAAGATGTAGAGCTTTTCCTACCTCCTGGAGTTTTTCCGCTCGTAATCATACATGCCATAAGCGTAGCTGTGAGGATACTTTCAGGAACTTTAATTCTGAAAAATATCAGAAGAATTGAGTGAGTCCGAAAGGTTTGACACTGAAAAGCCTAAGCAAGAAAAAGAAACAAAAAAGTGAGGGTTATGTTGCCATGGAAAGGAAAAGAGAACAGAGTATGCCTTGTAGGAGAGGAGAGTGTGATAAGGGTGATAATGCCAAGTTGTATTCAATTGTGTATCTGTTTATATTTTGTTCTATGATATTCTTAGATAAAAAATAGCCAGTATACTTTGTCATTATGTACAAAATATGAGGATTAATCTAGTTCCTGTTGCTTCCTCTACCTTAGTCAAAAATGAGGTCTATGTTAACAACTCATTTTTAAAAACTGCATCGCAAATGTCATGGGTCCATGTGAAAGAGATTTATTTATTTAGATTTAGAATAATAGGTAGTGAAGATGCCCTCATTTGTGTGTTTAATGTACCAGTTATTGCATGTGAACAACCTTTGCAGTATCCAGTCCCCCATTTCTTCCTGTTCATGTTACAGAACAATGTCTGCATGTTCTTTATTGCCAAATGTGTCATGCTTGATTAAAGTCATACTTCCCATCACAATAAAAAGGTAGCTGTTACTACAATGCCATGCCTCTTTGAAAACTGTTTCAATTTTCAAACAATTTAAAAAAGAACTTATCACCACTATGCTTCCCAAATATGATTTAAAAAATCTGGCAATGTGTTTATTCATAATGCTGCATCATTTATCATTCTACCCATGAATGAATATTGGCTTCCAACATCTCTCTCAAAGTTTGTCACTATGCTTCATTGATCATGCTACAAATTCAAGACTAACTCAAAATACGCAGAAAGTGTTAACCATATCCACTTTCTCTTCATGTTAAATTAACTGTTTTTAATTTTATAGAATATATTTGTGCTCTTTAGGCAGAAATAGCTGTGTCCCTAAAATACAATCTCCTTCTGGGTTTATCACTCATTAGTGGTGAATACAGGCCAAGGATCATGTTTAGATTCTCATTTACACAAACAAAAATGCTCTGCCTTCCTCTGTCAAATCTTAAAAATAAACATGATGTTACAAATTGGCCAGAGACCAGAGAGGACATCAAAACTGGTAAAAAAACTTTCTTACTTCAGCACACATGTTATACCCAACAAAACAGATATAAAGCTGAATATTAGAACTTTTGAAGTGACAGGAATTAAAATAACTAAATCCTGTTAGCTTCTTACAAGAGGGCTCCTATTATAGTCTTATTTAATAAAATTAGAACAATGAATATTAAATGTATCGTGTGTGTGTGTGTATATATATGTCAAAGAGTATGTTAAGAGATGATTTTTGCAGCAGAAGGAAAATAGAATTTGGTGTTACAATAGCTGCCCTCAAAGAAACTTATAATTTGAAAGATGAATGTATACACCAGTACAAAAAGCAATACACACAGACTGACAGTGGGAAGTAGAGGGGTCTGAATATGCTTTAGGTTGTTAAAGCAAGACACATCTACTACAACTATCTGAATCTTTTATGAATTAGAGAGAGATTACAATTGGATTTCATAATAGTATCCTATTGCAAAAATTATCATTTTATTGGAGCATATTTAAGTGTCCTCCTCTGTCCTTTGTTATAGGACCAGGGCCTGTTTTGGAGGCATGGAGTTCGAATTGAGTTGGAGAGATGATGGTAACAGTAGCTTCTAAATATAAACCTGATGCTTATACAACCATTATACCAAGAGTAAAAGTAGCTGTTCAATTCCTTTCTGTGGAGCATGGAAGATTCTTTCTATTTGCATATGTTATAGGTCATTCATAATCAAATTTGAATATGTAATAAGCCATTCATAGTTGATAGCTTTGGGAAAATGAATTAATTTCTTTACATCTGCGTATCCTCTCACATAAAACGGGATACAAGCATTCAACATCCAAAGCTGCTATGAGGACCAGGTGCAAAGAAGACCTTTAATCACACATTGACCCCTCCCCTGCTTCCTGACTTTCTAAATTATTCATTTGTAACACAATTATTCTCTTAAGGTTGTCCTTGATATTTCGTTTTAGACTAATTTTATCTGCACAATTTTAGGGACTGAAAAGGAGAATATACAACATAGTTTGTTCAGAAACACTTAGTAGATGACTCTTCTTATAGTCAAATTTTGTAGTCCATAAAACATGAGAAATATTTAGTCTATGACAATTTCAGAGCAATGTGACAGAGTAGATTCAACCATAATTGGAATCAAAATAATTACCACAGAGATGTATTATTTTTTCCTATATCCTCAGAACAGTAAATCGTTCAAGGCAACTGTAGACACTAGTTTATTTCCTGTGGGGGAATGTTCTCTGTGGCATTTGTAATAAAATCTTCCTTACTAAACTCCACTTATTTTCAATGATTTTTTTTTATGAAACGAATATGGCATTCTCAACTAAAGTTAGGAAAGCATAATAATTATGTTTCTCTTTAAATTAAGCTGTTTCCATCCCAAAAGCAAATACACAGTCCTAACAGGCAACCTGGGACATAAAGGGGCCATTTGGTGTCTTGTTTAACAGACAAAGACAACTGCAGGGCAGCCAGAGAACAGATTTAAATCCTGTTAAGAATAGCAGGAAATATTTTAGTTCACAGCAGTATGACACCACTTGTGGTTTCCTTAGGCATACAAGACAAGTCAACTCAAGCCTGTGGATTTTTTGGGTGAATGGAAATAACTCCCTTCTGTGCTTGTTTTTCACTGGAATGCTGACATGTGCAACGCTTGAAAATTCAGATCAGCCAGAGTTTACCCTGGCACTTGAAAAGAAGAAACTATTTTAGTAGTACCGCGGTGTTCACTTTCAAGTGAGCAAAAGTATAGTATGGTAGATGTAGAGAAGAGAACTCATGATTACTTGTTATTTTTCTTAAACTCAGCAGAAATAGTAAAAGAGAACAATCAAGAAATACTATCCCTTCTATTAAAACACTAGAATATAGACAACTTATGAATTTCAGATTAAAATTCTTCATACAGGTCCATAGTTCTCCACAAATGTGAACCTTTCCAAGTCTGTGACTGTGGAAATAGTTTGGTCATTCAAGGGCTGTGGCTGTGAGCTATATGTATGTTGTCTGCCTGAGCAGAAATGCTGCCCAGTGAAACATCAAGTGGAATATGGAGGTATAATTGGTAGTAAAGATAACAGTTTGCTGAGTGCCTAAGATGTGCCCAGCAACTTAAATGCAGTTTGATTAGGGTTAACATTAATAGTAGTCACTATACAGTTATAACATTGTACTGTGGAACCCTATTAGGGAAAGAAGTTGTTTTTATGTTGGAGTCAGTGAGGTGCTGCTTGTCAAAGAGGTCTCTTGAGTTCCATAATTTTCTTTAGTTATGGATGAATCCCTGATTTGTTAGTTTTGTTTTATTCAAAATTTATATCTCACATATCTCTCAGTCTGGATTTTCTAGGAAGCACATACTATATTTAATGTCTTTAAAAGATGAGTTTTTTCTGACCTTACATTAACTTTAGGACACATTTTTTCTATAGGCCAGGGACATTGCTCAATATTTTCAAGTATGACTTTCAGTAAAAATGCAGAAACGTTTTTATATTGCATGATTTTTATACTTTCACCAATGCTGAGTGTTGAAAGACAATCTTAACACCGAGAAGGCATTTTTGAAATGGGAGATTGTAATAATGTGGTTCAAGTGTATTGCATACTGAGCATTTAATCTCACCAAGAGCCGAAGATTTTAGGTCACAAGGAGGTACTATTTCAGTGAGTTCATAAAGCTGCATCTCTTATACAACTTGTTTTTCCAAGGAAGACTTTATCAAATGCTGAATCACAATGTATTCTTATTTATACTTCCTGAAATGCAAAATATCAATATTCTTTAGAGTTTTAAATGGTACTTATAGTCATCTAAAACTAGGACTCCTGGAAGCAAAGTCTGGATATTGGCTTCTTTCTCCACCTCAGAGGAGGAGGTTTTCCACTTCTCCATTGAGACATGTTCCAGGTCCAGCTGAAGGAGGCAAAAAATGTTCTTCAGATAACTTGTGTAGACTAACACATGGATAAATGTGGATTTTCTAAAATTTAATAAAAACCTTGCTAGACTTGGTAGAAAAATAAGAAAATTTTACAACAAACCAATCTGACGTACACATATTAATTCAAAAAATACTAAGTGAAATATTAGCAAACAAAATCTATCACCACATTTAAAAATAACAAAGCATTCTGTGTGTTGTCTCATCACTTTGCTGAGTGCATCCCTTGCTATGCAGAAGGTTTTTAGCTTGATGTGGCTCCATTTGTCTATTTTTGTTTTGGTTGCCTGGACTTTTGAAGTCTTACTCAGGAAATCTTTGCCCAGTCCAGTGTCCTAGAGTGCTTCTCCAATGTTTTCTTCTAGAAGTTTTAGAGTTTCAGGTCCTAAGTTTGTCTTTAATCCATTTTGAGTTTATTTTTGCATGTAACAAGAGATAGCGATCTAGTTTCATTCTTCTGCATGTGAATATCAATTTTCCCAGTACCATTTATTAGCTTGTCCTTTACCCAATGTATATTCTTGGTGACTTTGCCAAAAATGAGTTGACTGTAAATGCATGGACTTATTTCTGGGTTCTCTACCCTGTTCTGCTGGTTTTTGTGTCTGTTTTTATACCAGTACCATGCTGTTTCAGCTACTGTAGCCACTATAGCTTTGTGATATAATTTGAGGTCAGGTAATGTGATGTTCTTTGTGCTTAGTATTGCTTTAGCTATTCTGGATCTTTTGTGGTTCTATACAAATTTTAAGCCTTTCCCCCCCATTTCTGTGAATAATGTCGTTGGTATTTTGATAGTATTGCATTGAATCTATAGATTGCTTTGGAGAGTATTGACTTTTTAATAATATTGATTCTTCCAGTATATGAACATGGAATATCTTTTCATTTTATTGTGTCCTCTTAAATTTATTTTATCAATGTTTTATAGTATCCCTTGCAGAAATCTTTCACTTCTTTGATTAAATTTATTTTTAGGTATTGGAGGAAAATACTTCTAAATTGCTCATTTGACAAGGGATTAATATCCAAAGTATATAAGCAGCTCAAACAACTCAGTAGCAAAAATGGGGAAAATATCTGATTAGACATTTTTCAAAATAAGACCTAAAAATGGCCACAATGGATATGGAAAAGAATACTTGATATTACCAGCCATCAGAGAAATACCTATCAAAATTACAATGAGATGTCACCTCATCCCAATTAAAGTGGCTTTTTCTCAAGAAGACAGACCATAACTGACACTGGCAAGCATGCAGGGAGAGGGGAATCACTGTGCACTGTGGGTGAGAAAGTCAAGTAGTACAGTAACTATGGAGAACAATATGAAGGTTTCTCAAAAACCTGAAAATAGAACTACCATATGATCCAGCAATCCTACTGCTGGATATATATCCCAAAAAAAGAAAATCAGTATGTCAAAGATATATCTCCACTTCTATGTTTATTGCAGCACTTTTTGCAATAGCCAAGATACAGAATCAACCTAAGTATCTGTCAGTAGATGAATGGATAAAAAATATGGTATATCTACACAGTGGAATATTATTCAGCCACAAAAATGAAATTCTCTCATTTCCAACAATATGAATGAAACTGGAGGACATTATGTTTAGTGAAATAAACCAGATAGATAAGGAGAGATATGTGTTCTCCTTCATATGTGGAAGCAAAAATATTAGTACTCAGGAGATAGAGAGTAGAATAATGGTTATCAGAGGCTTGGAAGGGTAGTGCAGAGGGAGGGTAAAGGCGGAATGATTAGTGGGCACAAAACCTCTAGATAGAAGGAATAAGCTTAAGCATTTAGTAGTACAGTATGGGGACTATAATTAACAATAATTTATTGTATATGTCAGAATAAGTAGAAGAGTGAAATTGGAATATTTCCAACATAAAGAAATGATAAATGCATGAGATGATGGTTATCCAAATTATCTTGATTGGATCATTATGCATTATATGCTTGCATCAAAATGTCACATATACCCACAAATATTTAAGTGTTAGATATTCACAAAAATTAAAAGTAAAAAAAAAAAAAAAAAAACTAAAGAGAAATAAACATGACAAAGTGGTATTTATTATAGGAATCTAAGGGATATTCAATATTAGAAAACTATAAATTGAAACCTATCAATTCAAAAGGGTGTAGTAATAAAATAATACTGACCTCTTCTTAGGTATAGAAAGGCCTAAAATGCCAATTCATGTTTAAAAACTCAAATAAATAGAAATTGATGGACTCCTATTTAACCTACTTTCCATATACAGTACCTCAAGAGCATGTATCTTAACAGTAAAGTAGCAGAGATTTTCTAGTACAACGAGCTGTACAAGGATGCCTGTTAGCTTCACTGTTATTTCACATTAACTTGTAAATAGTAGCCAATAAAATAGAGAACAAAAGCATTTAGTGACAACACTTATGAAGAGTTAATACTATTTTTATTCACAGATTATACAATCGTATATCAGAAAAACTAAAAAAGTATCAATGCAAAAATACAACAAATAATTGGTCAATATATAACAATAAATTGTCTTCATATGGGTAAACAAAGCCAGTTAGAAAATTTAATGGAATAAAAAGAAATCCCATTCATGTAGCAAAAAACAAAACATAGTCAACTAAACAAAACTACAAAAAAATTTCCAAACTTGGCATAAGCATAAAAAGAAATGCCCCAAACCTATGTGACAAAAAGTATAAAATACCCCTGTAAGGTGCAAAAGTTGAATTAAATAAATAGAAAACAACTTATATTCCTGAAGAGAAAAACAGCATCAAAGTGATGTCAACCCCTTCTAGGTTAATTTAAAAATTTTAAATAATGCCAATAACCATACCATAATAATTTTTTTTTTCTGGAGATGAAAATTTGATTATAAAGTTCATTTGAAAGAATAAATAAACAACAAATGGTTAGGTAAAACCACTGCAAAAACATGCCACTGCATATGCCACTGCAAAAACATGCCAAATTGTAAAGATCATCAATGCTAGGAAGAAACTGCATCGGCCGGGTGCAGTGGCTCAAGCCTGTAATCCCAGCACTTTGGGAGGCCGAGACAGGCGGATCACGAGGTCAGGAAATCGAGACCATCCTGGCTAACATGGTGAAACCCCGTCTCTACTAAAAATACAAAAAACTAGCCGGGCGAGGTGGCAGGTGCCTGTAGTCCCAGCTACTCGGGAGGCTGAGGCAGGAGAATGGCATAAACCCGGGAGGTGGAGCTTGCAGTGAGCTGAGATCCGGCCACTGCACTCTAGCCTGGGCGACAGAGCAAGACTCCGTCTCAAAAAAAAAAAAAAAAAAAAAAAACTTAAAGAAACTGCATCAACTAACAAGCAAAATAACCAGCTATCATCATAATGACAATATCAAATTCACACATAACAATATTAACCTTAAATGTAAATGGGCTAAATGGTCCAATTAAAAGACACAGAGTGGCAGATTGGATAAAAAGTCAAGACCCATCAGTGTGCTGTATTCAGGAGACCCATCTCATGTGCAGAGATACACACAGGCTCAAAATAAAGGGATGGAGGAAGATCTACTAAGCAAATGGGAAACAACAAAAAAGCAGGGGTTGCAATCCTAGTCTCTGATAAAACAGACTTTAAACCACCAAAGATCAAAAGAGACAAAGAAGGCCATTACATAATGGTAAAGGGATCAATTCAACAAGAAGAGCTAACTATCCTAAATATATATGCACCCAATACAGGAACATGCAGATTCATAAAGCAAGTCCTTAGAGACCTGCAAAGAGACTTAGACTCCCACACAATAATAATGGGAGACTTTAACACCCCACTGTTGACATTAGACAGATCCAGGAGACAGAAAGTTAACAAGGATATCTAGGAATTGCACTCAACTCTGCACCAAGTGGACCTAATAGACATATACAGAACTCTACCCCAAATCAACAGAATATATATTCTTCTCAGAACCACATCACACTTTTCCAAAATTGACCACATAGTTGGAAGTAAAGCACTCCTCAGCAAATGTAAAAGAACAGATATTGTAACAAACTGTCTCTCAGACCACAGTGCAATCAAACTAGAACTCAAGATTAAGAAACTCACTCAAAACTGCTCAACTACATGGGACACATTTAAAGCAGTGTGTAGAGGGAAATTCATAGCACTAAATGCCCACAAGGGAAAGCAGGAAAGATCAAAATTGACACCCTAACATCACAATTAAAAGAACTAGAGAAACAAGAGCAAACACATTCAAAAGCTAGCAGAAGGCAAGAAATAACAGAGTGGAACTGAAGTAAATAGAGACACAAAATACCCTTCAAAAAAATCAGTGAATCCAGGAGCTGGTTTTTTGAAAAGATCAACAAAATTGATAGACTAATAAAGAAGAAAAGAGAGAGGAATCAAATAAATGCAATATAAAGGGGATATCACCAGTGATCCCACAGAAATACCAACTACCATCAGAGAATACTATAAACACCTCTACACAAATATATATGTGTGTATATATATATACAACACACACACACACACACGCGCACGCACATATACATATATATATTTAGGGAGTCAGAGGATCCCAGGAAAGAATGCAGGCTGTCACAAGGCCATCTAAATGAATTAAAAATGCACAGGACAATCTCACTTAGTATAGTGGTATCTACTTTAGTAACTTTAGAAATAAATGGAGATTGTATGATTAAAGGCAAAAATAACAGCATGCATAAGTGTTGTACTGTAGTTGATAAATTTGTGTCCAGGTAGGTATAGGCTAGCAACTGTGACATAGTTACACATGTAAACTGGAATGGGACAATCAATAAATGGATATTGGATAGTGGGAGCCAATTTTCTTATTGCGGAAATGGGTATTTTTATGTAAATAAGGGGAAAATGCTAAAATGATTCAAGTCATAATGGATTAGAGTTGGAGACATTAGTATGAACTTATGTCTAATGTAATATAGGTACAGATGATAACATCTACAAATATTTATAGGTACAAGTTGAGCATCCATCACCTGAAAATCTAAAACCCAACCTGCTCTGAAAACCAAAACTTTCTGAGCACTGATGCCACAAGTAGAAAATTCCCCACTTGACCTCATGTGACAGGTCACAGTCAAAACACAATTAACACTTTGTTTCATACAGAAATGTTTAAAAATATTATATGAAGGCCGGGCACAGTGGTTCATGCCTGTAATCCCAGCACTTTGGAAGGCTGAGGAGGGCAGATCACAAGGTCAGGAGATCGACACCATCCTGGCTAACATGGTGAAACCCTGTCTCTACTAAAAATACAAAAATTAGCTGGGCATGGTGGCACCAACCTGCAGTCCCAGCTTGTAGAGAAGCTGAATCAGGAGAATCGCTTTAACTCGGGAGGTGGAGGTTGCAGTGAGCCGAGATCGCTCCACTGCACTCCAGCCTTGCAACAAAGCGAGACTCCGTCTCAAAAACAAACAAACAAAAAAATTATACAAAATTACCGTCAGGCTATGTGTATAAGGTATACATGAAACATAAATTTCATGTTTAGAATTAGGTCACATCCCAGAGATATCTATTTTTGTATATGCAAATATTCCAAAATCCCCCCAAAATTCCAAAATTCAAAACTCTTTCGGTCTCAAGAATTTCAGATAAGGGATGCTCAACTTCTGTGCCTATATACATAGCTTGGTACACACACATATATTTATTTCATGTGTCAGATGAGACGGCCTAAAAGAAATGAGACTCCAGTAGCAATGGATGCATCTAGTTCCCATGTCTTGAGTTCTAATATCATTCTCCAATTAAAGAATCAGGGCTCCTTGGAGAAAATGGCTGATTCTAGAACTAGGCAGAAATAGTCAAGATGAGCCTAGATCATCTTGTAGTGCCAGAAAGTAAGAAAGTATTCAATTACCAAAACCAAAACAAAAGCCAAAACGAAACCCCCAAAATAGCTTACACTGGTTTGTGATTGGGATATGTCAAAGGGGCACAGGAGCTCATTGAAAGAGTTTCCAATGACCAAAGCTGAAACTATTTGAGTAATAAATAGAGAAGCACTTTATTATAATCTAAAACATAACATAAATATCTGAATCTATAAGAACTGAATAAATAAGTTAATGGGAGAGAAGAGATAAATCTCACATGCAGAAGAACCCCGAAGAAATTATGCAGAAACCCTACCCCAAAGGAAGTTGCATGAGTCCCCACAACTTAGTGTGAGCTTCAAATCATGTCTTCTTTCTCAAAAGTGTGGTATAGCAAAGAGGGAAATTAAAAGGATTACTTTACAAGAGAGAAACCTGACAAAAATGCCTTCTCCTGGGTAATAAAGGTCAACATCAACAGTGATGAGTCAGGGTGATAATACGTATCCTTAATGTGACATAATGAAAATGGCACTTTGCCTTCACAGTCTCCTTCCCCCAAACGCATAACCTCGGTCTAATCATGATAAAAACATAAAACACATTTAAATTGAGGGACAACCTACAAAACATCTGACTCAATACTCAACAAAACCATCAAGTAATTAAAAAGAAGGAAAGTCTGAAAAATTGCCACAGGCAAGAAGAGCCTAAAGATCTATGACAAGATGTATACACAATGTGGTAACCTGCGTAAGATCCTAGAATAGAGAAAAGATATTAGGTGAAAACAAGGAAATCTGAATAACATACGAACTTGAGCTAATAATAATCTATCTGTCTGTCTATCTATCTATCTATCTATCTATCTATCTATCTATCTATCTATCAATCTATCGTGACAGAGTCTTGCTCTGTGGCCCAGGCTGGAGTGTAGTGTTGCTCTCTTGACTCACTGCAGTCTCCGTCTCCCAGGTTCAAGCTATTCTCCTGCCTCAGCCTCCCAAGTAGCTGTAATTACAGGCGCCCCCAACCACTCCTGGCTAATTTTTGGTAGAGACAGGGTTTCACCATGCTGACCAGGCTGGTCTCAAACTCCTGACCTCAAGAGATCTGCCTGCCTCAGCTTCCCGAAGTGCTGGGATTACAGGCATGGTTCATCAGTTCTAATAAATTTACCATACTAATGTAAGATGCCAATAACTGGAGGAACTGTGTGCAAGGTTTTTATGGGAACTTTCTGTAATGTATGCTCCATTAATCTGCAAATCTAAAACTGTTCTAAATAATAAAGCCTATCATTAGGTTGGTGCAAAAGTAATGTGGCTTTTGCCATTAATTTTAAGGCCAAAAGCTGCAATTACTTTTGCACCAACCTAATAATAAAAAGAGTTTTAAGGGACTTAACAATAATTACAGTATATGGATCTATTATGAACCCAGATTTAAACCAACTAACTATATAGTCCTTTATGAGACAATTGTAAACTGGAAGGATGACTATTTGATAATAAGGCATTGCTCTTTCTTTAAGTTATAATAATGCTATTATGATTATGTGTAAAATACTGTTTCAGTGATGCAAACTGAAGTATTTAAAACTAAAATGATGGGATGTTTGGATCATCCTCAAAGTAATCCAGTGGGTTATACTTCCTGTGGGAATATAGACAAAAAAAGATTTTCCAAGAATGTTGGAGCTGGATTGGAGCTCTATAATGGCTACATGGAAGTTCATTGCACTACTTTTTACTTGATATATGCATAGTTCTATCGGCATTTTTAAAAATTATAATTCATATTAGAGAACTATAGTGTTTGTCCTTAATAATCAAATATATTATTTCTTCTTGTGAATTGTTTCTTCAGTTGTTTAAGGAAGCGTTCATCTATGATAATATAACTGTGCTATATTTCTTAACAAATAATTTTTAAAAAGGGAGAAAGAAAATATTTCTGATAGAGTTTAAAGAAATATCTTGTATACCTGTATGTTCAGTGGCATGGGTTCAGTTAACTTGTTGTTGTGTTTGTTACTTATGTTAAAATGATAACCATTCAATCCTCTCTCATCTGCAGACCAGCGCTAATCACTAACGTGTTTGGAATAAAACATAAATATGTTCTGTATCACTTTTCCAACAGCATCTTCATATTTCAAATAAAAAGTGATTTAAGTACTTAATTAGTCTTGGGTTAGTTTATCTAATCATTTAAAAATTATGTGATAATCTTAACTGCTCTTAATGTCTATTGAAATGTGTTTCTTGTATTCAAAATATTCTGTATTGTAAAGTTTGTAAGTACTTAAGTCAAATATTTATTACTTACTTGAAATGCAATATATTTCACTGTTTTGTTCTACTAAGGCAATGCTTCAAAAATTAAGATTTTTGATAATTTATAGTTTAAAAAGTTGCTTCAGTTAATTATTGTTTTGGCAAAGCCTCCTACATTTCTATTAGTTAGTTCCAGTGCTATGTTTCTGTCAAGGCATGTTTGGTACTTCCCAAGAGGTTTATTACGTTGCCAGGTAAAGACACTTAAGCAAACAAAAAAGCGTGGGTTTTTTTCTGGCCATATCTGATTGACCAAGGAGACTTTAGATCAGGGAAACTCACATGAAGCATATTCTGGTTAGCTAAAGATAACAAAGGCAAACTGTACTGTAAGATCTCGGAGTTTTAGGGAAGATATTCTTGATAAATATATTAGAATTGCCAGGCAAACATTTTAATTCATTTCAAATTGGTTTTCCTAAGCATATTTTGAAGCTCATGTGCGTATATTAATGGCTCACAAGTCGACTGAGTGAAAAGGGGACCTGTTGTGTTCCACAGTGTTCTTGGAAGACAGTCATATTGGCTACCACTGTTGACTTGTTCCCTGATTGGCATCAAGCCAACCTACATTGCTTTTCTGAATAAGCAGTTTTCTAAAACAAAATCCTTTTGTTGTGCTTTAAGAGACACAGGGTACTTTTTTTTCCCTCTTGGAACTGCATATGGCCACCAGGAGGCAGATATCTATTACTTATTATTTGTCATATTTATAGAAGTAAAGATTATAAAATAGAAATACAGAAACATAGAAAAACACAGAAATACATAAAGATATACTTTTATCTTTTACTTGTGGTATATGAAAGACCGGTTTAATTATTGTTAAGTAACCTGGCTTTCCTATCTGATTGAGAAATATGATTTATTAAACAGATATTTATTCAAAGACACTTATAGTAAAATTTGATTACCCAGAATGTCTGTTATGTGGAGTTTTCTTAGGTATGGAAAGAAAATACTTTTTATTTTACTATTGTGTAACTAATTTTAAAAGTTAGCTATTCTAGTTGGGTAAATAGATTGACAATCATCTTAGCCCCTATATATCTTGTTAAGAATATGTGAGTTTCAGGACTGTCTTTTTCTAAATCAGCCAGAAAATACTTCATCAGTGTGTGTGAATAACATGTCAATGTTACGTTAATCACATAATTAATACTATATGTGAAAGTAGGTATTTATTTAAAGATAGTTTTCATGATACATCTAACTAGCAGAAGACGAGTCTCTCTTAGGCTAGAAACTGGAATGGGAGGAAGAGCCTACAGCTAAGAAGGGGAAATTTTCTAGACAGTACCTAATCTTTCTTTGGAGGATCTCATGCACAATACGAAGGCCTGGAGATCCTGGGCTGAGGTTAACTAGATTATAAAAATTTTAAAAAAAAATTAAAAAAAGAAATCTTCCTTTAGTCAGCTGGTAAATCTGTACTCTCTGTTTTTCTTCTTTTTGTTCTTCCTCAAGGTTTACCAGACTCTGCCTGGTCTCAGTTTTACTAAGAGAGCCAAGAGAATGGGATTTTATCTGCACTTAAATCAGAAAATTATCAAGAAAGCAGCTGTCAGAGGTGCCAAAGGAAATGTCATCAAATGACTAAGTTTATTGATGCTTCTTACTGTCCTTCCAGTGCCAATCTCTGAAGGCTTTATGTTTTATATAATTAAGAGAATTTATGTCCCCTTTTACTATCTAGTGACACTGTGAAACTGCAAAGGTAACAGTTGTTAAGAAAAAGTTAGGACTGAACTTCTTATGTTGACTCGAAGATAGTCTCGACATCTCTCTCTCTCTCTCGTCTTATTCTTTGTCTCTGTCTCTGCATTTCTCTCTCTTCATCTCATAACTCTTGATTCAAATAGTTAATAACACTTTGCTCCACCAATTGGCTTTTCTACACTAAACTAGAGGAAATCCTCTAACATAAATATTTGATTTGCTGGGATGCAATTAAACTGAGTTTTATGACTGTGGTTAAGTCATTGGATAGCAAGCATCTTGAAAATATCTGACACATATTAGGTGGGAACTCCTTCATATCTGTTCTGTAAATAAATGAATAAAATCTCTGTGCAGATGAGGGCACTAATTTATAAGTGCTAAAAGCCATTTGACTGATCTCTGAGTCATTTAATACTATAATCAACATATCTCATATAATGACAAAACAACAACCACATTAGAAGCTAATATTTATTTACACAAAGTGTCAGGCACTGTTCCCATTACTTTACATTTATTGATTAATCTCAACCTTTTAATGTTCTTCTTAGGAGCTATTAGTCAACATTCCTAAGAGATGCTATATTATTTCCTTTTACAGATAGGAAACTGAGACCGGGAATGGTTAAGTAAATTGTCCAAAATCATACATTTAATGAGTAAGGAGTATAGATTCTGAGGCTATGGCGATTAAAATATGCTTTTCATGTATATTTTTTCCAAGTGTTTTCTAAAATTGTCAGTCATTTGGAATGACACTGGATGGACAGATGACAAATCAAGGTGTCTCTCTGATATTTGGGGAACTCGTAAAAGTTCTGATTCTCGTGGTGGCAGCAGTTAGTGGAACTGGGTACCACCCACTACCTCTCTTCTAGTTGATGAATGACTCAGAGGTGTCATTCAGTTGATGAATAATAGAGGTGAAGACTACTCTTACCACCAGCGTTATTTATACATCCCTCCTCTCCTACTTTGCCTTGTACCACCTGTTCCTCACCAATACCGAGGGGGTCCATACTTCCAACAAACTTTAGACTGAATCATATCTAGCAGCCTGAGTCTGGAGCTAATTTCCTTTTTTTCCTTTCCTCCCACATAAAGGTGGGTAGTGACTGAGAGATGTGCAGGAAGTGCTGGGCAGAGAGATTGAGGAAGAAAGCTGAGGCTGGGAGGATGCAGAATGGAGAGCAACTGATTAAGTATTCTTGAGAATTATAAAAATCATGAAGAGATAAAATGAAGGAGAATAGTGATATGTGAGTAGGAGGAGAGGAATGTGGAGAGACACAATGTATGTGAGGAAGCTCAAGCAGGAAACTGGCAGAAGCAGGCAGGTGGGCTGAGTAGGATGGAGTCAAGAACGAAGACAGCTGTATTATGATATTGTCAGATTGAGCCATGAAGGGAGAGAACAGATGGTCATGTTTTCCCTTTATCAACTACAAGTACTGTCTTTGCAAAGTCAGACTCATTCAAAATATTCTTGTATGGGCTGGAAGTACAACAAGGCATTGTTCTGAGAGCACAGAGAAAAGCGACACTGTGAAGCAACTCTAATTCCAGTAAATGACAGGCCAAATGTTGCTGGGTGTTTAATAAATCTAGAAGCTGTTTACTCAGGAGTTATTGAATCATAGAGCCTAAGGATTCAATCCCCTTTTATGCTTTTCAGACTGGCTAGAATTAGGAAATATTTTAATTGACGATTATTTTCTGATTATGTCAGTGAGGGAATGCTGTTGTATTAAAGATAACAATTTTGAGTTTTCATAGTAAATATATTTTAAATTACTTAAATCTGAAGGAGGTTAATGACCAACAGGAAGAACAAATGCTGTTTCTACATAAATTAGCATATGGAACTAGAGGATCTGTGTGGTAATGAGATGGGCTAGAGCAATATGTTGGGAAATTATGTACCAAGAAAAGGGGAGTAAGCCTAAGACTTATAACGTGTTCAGCAAGGAACTGAAATCTGTGATACTGGCTTCACAAAGTTGTCATCCATCTGATCTTTTGATAATGAGGGAGGGGAAACTCAGGTGAAAAAATAGATGGATAGTTTAGGAAAGGCAAGGACAGGACCAAATCCCTGGGATCATGCAGCTAAGAAGAGTGGAACAGAGGTGGAGCCATCTTGATGGTTCAGACCTGTATGGAGATTGGACCTGCATGGACCAGGGGATACAGTGGTTTGAAGGACCTGTACTTTCTTGGGTAAACACTTCTAAAATATGAATAGGTTTTCAGGTGAGTTATGATTTTGGGAGCTTCAGGTTGCCCTGAGAAACATGACAATAGAACTCTACAGAAGGGTGACTTGCGATGAGCCTTCCTTAATGCATTAGGTGACCATTCTGGGCCAAACTTTGGAACCTACTCTGGAGGAACAGATGAAGATTTAGCATTCACCAGTCTCAGAGGATACAGTTCTTTCTAATGAGTGATGACTAGAAGGGAACATGACAGGAACTTCCAGGATGTTATGATATTTGGATCCTTGATCTGGATGTTAGTTACCTGAGTGTTCATTTTAGAAAAATCCATCAAATTCACATTTATGGGTACTTTTAAATATTTATTATACTTTAATACAAAGCTGAAAAATACCAATGTCTAAACCTTTCCTTACAATAAAATCAAAATCTGTGGAAATTTGGCTGAGTTCCTAATCTTTAAAAAGTATTCTAGCTGATTTGGGTAGGAAGCCAGAGTTGAGCATCGCTGAGAAAGAACTACACACACACGTGTACACTGTACACCTCTATCCTGAAAAATTGAATCCTCTCCTTGCTTAATTGCCAGAAAGCAGAATATGGTATAGAGTTCTGTGCTGTATAATATGGTAGGCAAGATATTTGAAATTTGGCTGGTCTGGATTGAGATCAGTCAAAACAGACACTGGACTTTGAAGAATTGGTACAAAATAAAGAATGTGTCAATAATTTTTATATTGGTTATGTACTGAACAGCCATATTTTGGATATATTTGGTTATTTTACTGCTTTCTTTCTATTTTTTAATATGGCTACTGAAAAATGTAAAACTGCATGTTCAGCTCATATTATTGCTCTATTGGGTAGATCACATGTAGTTGAAAGAGCATGAGAATTGTCACCTGAGAAGATGGACATAATTTTCAGTCCTGCCTTTGCAACACAAAACCTACATGGCCTTAGACAAGGCTCAAGGCTCTTAAGTTCTCTGAGTCTTAGACTGCTCATTTATAAGGAAATAAATATATTCATATTTCAGAGTAACTGTGAGAAAGAGGTAATAAAGCATCTGAAATATATTCAGAACATAATAGTTACTATTACTCTGAGAAAAGTCTTCTACCCCCTTCCTATGGTGCAATATAAAAAGACATTTTTCTTTTATACTTGAACCGCATGTTGTGAGTGGAGACACAGGGTGTCTTTAAAAACTGAGGAGTGAATCAGGGCATGAGTAGGAGACAGTATGGATGAAGGACAGCAGCAGCTGCTTTGCCAGAAAGAACCCCATCTGTGCCTCATTGTATGCACCCCTGCTGCTTTTCATTTACCCTCTGACATCTCTTTGGCTTTTCCAGCTACCAGATTACTAACCTTTGAATAAGTACTATGTCTACTTTTATCTCTAGCCGTTAGTTTACCTGCAAAAATTTAACTCTCACTTTCAGAATTCTTTTATTTCTGTGTTAGGCTCCTCACCACAAGCCTTATCTGTGGCTCAGGGTCCTTGTGTGTGGGACATGCCTTGATGTTTACACTTTTCTCTCTGAGTGGTCTAGGAGCTGACCTGCCAGCCACTTTTGAACTATTTCAGGCACATCCTGGAATCCTCACTGACTTTCATCAGATTTGAGGGCTTCCAGGTCCTTCTCCATAGTCTCACATTTCTTCTCCACCTAGCCTAGTGTCTCTCCTCAGACTTAGCATCCACACACTGTGCTCTGGCTAACAGGGATTATTTTTAAATTATGTGATCCTGTTTTCCTATCTGTGTACCTTAGTTTATGTCAGTTTTTCTACACAGAATGCCTAATTATTTTTTCTTCAGTGAAATACATATTCCAATAGATAATTTCAGTGATTCCTTCTTCATAATATATCCTGTCATGTGCAGTTTCTTTCACAGAATCTGTATAGGATGTTCCATGTTCATTTGCTACTATTTAGCAGTTTCAGACATTTATCATAGATATGTATGTGCTTCTGTTACAATTTCTATTAAATGATTATCCTTTAATAAATCTTTGGGTCCCCTGTGGCCTCCTCTTTGTAGAGAGCCTAATTCAAAAAAGTTTCATCTGAAAACCAGAAATAATTGAAAAGAATTTCCAATGTTTACTTATATACCTTAGGATATTAAAGAAGATCTAATTCAGAACCTATAAAAAGCCCTTTTCTGTCCTTCCCAATTGTGTTTCATTCTGTGTTTTCATTTAAATGTGTTACTTGCCAAACCTCTCAAGCTTATTTTAAAAACCCATTTCACTGCTTTAAAAATCCTCCTTGTAATTCTTTATTCTAAATTATGTATGTATACTTAAACATGTTAATGTTAAACAACTTTTAAAAAATCTGTTTTGATCATTACCTGGTTTGTTCTCAACAAGGAAACTTCTAGAATTGTTTATCTAAGAATCTTCTTTTTCCTCTTATCACTCTAACTTGTATATCTATTCTCCCAATTCTACGTTGCAAAAAGCCTAGGAATCAGCTGAGAAAAAAACTAAATTCTCTTTAGATAGTAGAATTGAATAATATGTTCTTAAAAGGAAGATGGAGTGGTGATAGGGGAAGACTGGAAATACTGGTAGAAAAACTATGGTCCCCATTATTATTTCAGTTTTTATTGGTCTATTGGATTCTGTGGTCTTTTAAAAATTTCACTCTTATTGGATCTAATAAAAAATGACTTAAACTTAGTAAATGCTCAAATTTTATTTCCTAGACCAATTTGATGATTTGTTGAATTGTATTTAGGACCATCTGAGAAGGCAGAATCAGTTTAAGTTGTCATTCTTTAGCTATAGCTATTTTTTTTTTTTATACTTAAAACTTCATGGTTATATATTGGCTTGTGAATTTCAAAGAGGATGTGGGATAAAGAAAATCTTAGAAATTCAACAGGACAGTCATAATAGTCACACCATCCTACTCAAGCAATGTGTAAAATGAATCATGGCAGCCAAAGTTTGAACATTTTCTATTAGTAGTAACCTACATCATCACCTTTGTCAATCTTTTTCTTAGTTTCAGAGTCCAAAGTTCACAGTACTTCTTTAGTCTTGTTAGATCTCCAAAGTTAATTTTATTACCAGTGTTTTTTTTTTAAAGATAACACTATTCAGGAAAAAGTCTTTAAGGTTCTATACATGTATATTAGTGAGCTTTCTTTCTTGAATATATAAAAATGTGTTTCTTAATCACTTTCTACTATTGTTTCCCCTTTTTTTCTGTGAATTCCTGACACTGAGGTTTATTATATTGTTGTTAGAACTCGCATTTCTTTAGGCTGTTTGAGTGCATTTCTGTAAGGCATATTCTCACAAACTCCAGTGAACTTTTGTTCAAGGCCTGCAAGATCCTTCCTGGAGATCTTCCTCTCTGAACAAAGTACTGCTTAAGCCAAGAGAGTAAGATATAACCCCCTTTTGACTCATCTTAATTCCAGCAAACTGAAGATAATTCCTGCCACAAAATTCCCAGAAATATCTTTACCAAAGACATTATTTAGCTGGATGGCTTACCTTAATCTGCCCATCTAGTTATGTGTTGTCCTACTGGTCATCTCATTTATTTATGTCTTATCAAATCTTTGTGTGTGTGTGTGTGTGTGTGTGTGTGTGTATGTATAAATGCAGCACACCAGTTTGTGATACAAATTTTAAAAGTTACTCTTGTATAAACTAAAAAAAAAGGTAACAGGAATTAAGTTTTTATCCTCTGCAATGCAATATTCTTGAGACTTTACTATTTTCAACCATCAATTTTTTCTCTGAATTGCATTTTCCCTAATCGATCTGTATAGATTCTCTTAACTTCATTATGTATGAGCTTCAAGAGGGCAGATATTATTTATTTACAAACATCTGCTAATGTTTTTACTGATTAGCAGTAACCTACATAGATAAATATAGATAAAAAATAAGAATACAAAGATAAATAAAAGGGGGTTGATGCCCTCAAAAAGCTCACACTTGAGGTGGAGAGATATGCATGCAAATAAATAGCTAGGATAAAGAGATCCATTTGCGCATAAATTGTCGGAGAGCAAGGAGTATAGAGCAGCTGATTTCCTAGGGTAGCGCTTGGGAATGGAGATGGGTCAGAAATACTCTACCAAAAAGGATGAAATGAGGCTTAGTCTGAAAGGACCAATGAGACTTTGCCCACAAGCATGAAGCACATTTTAGGAACAGGATACAAGCAACACAGAGCAAGAAGTTATACACAAATACACTGTGGTACTTATACTGTAAAATTTTGAAGGATTTTTTAATTAAGAGAGATACATGATCAAAATCATGTATCAGAGCAATACATCTGGTGGCAAGATGGCTAGAAAGAGTGCTGGATGAGGCAGGTCATGCTGAGCAGGTCTTTGCATTATAATAGGTAAGTTACGAATTAAAGGGTTGGAGTGCAGATAAAAAGAAGTGAGCAGTTTCAATAGTGAAGAATTAGAATTGATTGACCAAAAAACCAACAAACACACAAATCAGGGGAAGAAGTAAGAGCTAAAAGGGTTCCAAGAATTTTGATTTAAGGTCAGTGGAAAATCAGTGCTACCGTGATCTGAAATCTGCAGCATGTGAGGAAAAGCAGCTTTGAAAATGGGATCATGCACTGGATGTAATATTAGAACACTGAATTTTAAGATTCTTTGAGCAATCCATGTTCAACTATCCAATAGGTCAGATAATGAGGAGTGACTCCTGGGCTAGAGATCAAGATATGAAATTCACCATAGGAATGTAGTTGCTGATGTGGGAATGGAGGAAGTCATCTGGAGAGAGAGATTAGAGAAGAGGAATGAGAATGGGAACTCAGGGAGCCACGAAATTTAGTGGGGAGGTAGACAAGGAGGGCCCAGTCTTAGATGAGTGAGGAGGTGTCAGAGAGAAAAGAACAAGAAATCACTAAATAAAAACACCTGGAAGAAAAAGCAAGGCAAATGAAGCATTCCAAAAACATTCCATGGTGAACCAGATTAAATGTCATTGAGTAAGCTAATAAAATATACAAAAATGATCCACTCTATTTGGAGTAGATATATTTGTTTAGGTATAATTCAGAGAAGTAGAGCAAGACTGGGATTTTACACACATATGGCTGCTGTTGAGAGAAACAAGTGATATCATTAACATGTATCCAAGAGTAGAATGGAACACAGAACTTTACAACATCACAAGATAATCTTGTTCATCTATGAATGTCTAGGCTCTGTGTTGGTGGCCAGATATGTAACAACCACTCCTATAAAGTAATGAGCACTATAGGATTTGAGCACATAGCAAGCAAACGTTATGGAGAGATTGTGGTCATAGAGTAAGGACATATCCATACATTATGGAAGTTCTATCCTAGAGAGAAAGCTGACTTTTTCTTGATGTATGTCGATTCTATATAGTTGAAAAAGACTTTATTATGCAGTGATACCCTGTCATACTAGTATCAACTGAAAATATAAAAATGTTAAATTTTATTTTAGGTTAATCTGAGTCCTCTGAATCATCATCACCTGTTAATTTCCACATTGGTCAGAAATTCAATGACAATGACAGAGATGATGAGCTACTAAAGATATCATTGATAATGAGAAAAATTTCCCTGGAAGCCAAATTGCAAAAGAATAAGAAATAAGGAGGAGAAGAAGCATGAAAATAAGGAGTATACATTACTATTTTGAGAATCATAAGTGATGAAGCAAACAGGAAATTGAAAACTTGACCACATTTGTGAAAAAGGGTAAAGTCAGTAAAGAAAAAGGGATAATTAATAGACATCCTGTTAGAGTCAGAATAAAATTGTTTAAAAACATCAAATGAAGGAATAAATCTTAGCCAGAAAGTGGGACGATTCCTCTGTGCCCACGGATATGAAAAGAGAGAGCTGTGCAGCACTTATGTCTAGATTGAGGTTGCAAACAATGAATAAGCATTGTTTTAACTTTTTACAGTCATCCAGAAGACAAGTAAAGAGAAGCGAGATGGCCTAATTGATTTTGATGGGGCAGAGATGGTAGAAAGGCAAGAAAATGTGGAACCTGAGGAGCATCTAGGAGAAGGATGAACAATGGAGTCCAGACCAGCAGGAAGGTTGCTGAGGAAACATCCATATTAACCCAATCAGAAAGAAGATGTGGTGCAAATTAGAAAGTTAATAGGTTATAGTCATATAATTTTGTTAATTTTGACTTTAGTATTAAAGATGAAAAAGATCCCGAATCCCCACACCTGAATTAGACAGATACAAGAAATATACACTGGGTAGTGACACTAGAGGCTCTACAACTTATTTCACTGGCTAGTATTTTGTTGGTCCCAAATCCCTATGTGGTGTTTTATCCTTGCGAGCTGAGTAAGATGAACTTAAATCTTTACATCTCCTTTGCTCTTTGGACTGAAGAACTTGCCTGGATTCAGGTTGAGTGCTGTTTGATACCTACTTTCTCCTGAGCTCCACCTTGGTCTCTGTTTGGTCATTACTGCCTGTGTTTGATAAAAATAAAATGATGGAAAGAGAGAAACACTAAGATAAAAGAAGAGCTCTCTTTGCTTCTTTACCCTAAAATATTACCCTTAATGCAGTAAAATCATGGGTGTCTGTGAGGATTGCATTTTGTTCCTGACTCATTTCAAAGCCTTGCGGTGGAGTGGGCAGGGTGGGTATATCAGGAATCCTTGAACTTCTAGATCACTGATTCTAAAGTGGTGGGGGTGAGGTGGGTGGAAGAAAGGTATCAGAGTCATGTAGAAAGTTATTTTAAGAGAAACCGTGTTTATGTATGAATGTATCTATGTGGGGGGTGGGTAGAGGGTGGGTGCTGTAAAAACTTTGCAAGAATTCTGATAAACACCTGTCTTTCTCCTGACTGAAAGTCATCTCCCTACAGATGAGCAAGTAAGAACCATAGGCATGGTATTGGGGGTTAAGATCTAGGAGATGGGATGGTTCTGGCAGATGACAAAGACCAGGAAGTGGACTACTCGAGTGGAAGGGAATTGAAAATGATTAGAATAAAGACCAGGAAAGAGTGAAGTTGGAGTCCTGGGTTTGTCCACTGCAAGATGACTGAGGTATAGAATTTCTCCTTTATCACCTGCAGCACTCTCTAGCACCAAATACATAGTGTGAATTCAATAAATACTCTTAATAGACTGTGTACATTTCAGAAAAATGTGTTACTTTTAATTACCAATTATGTGAGCATGCAACATTGCTAAATACAAAAATCATACAAGCTCACAAATGACTTCAGAGACTGCCACTCTTGTAATTAAAGAACAATTTAGGGTCTATTAAGACATCATAAATTATAGATCCTTTCCTATTTTCACTTGATGATTACACATTTTCTCCCTACTACTACTGCTACTACAGGTTTCACTTAGAAGCTTTGCTGCCCGGCAGTTACATTTCTTTATCCATTATTGTTTCCCTAAAGAGAAATAGCAGTATCAATCATCTTCTAAAATGGTGCATTGCCACTGTATCTAAGTAAGACTCAAGTATAGGGCATTTACTATTGACTGTTCTGGGAGTGTTACCTAAGAATCGAATTTCAATGTCTGTTATTTATTGGAAAAATATTTCTATGAATTTATGATAACAATATGTTGGCGTAGGATGATTACAATTGATAAAAGGTAAATTTAACAATTTCCTGCTTGTTGCAAATAAGTCAAAAAGCCAAAGTCCCCATGCTTGTTGGTAATTAAACAAAATGCTGTTTATAGAGACCACATGCCAGAAAAATATCTTCTGGGAAACATACACCCCAAGTAAGACATAATTGAATTTCTTTTTTTAAAAAAAGATATACTTTGTGTTACCTACTCATATATATGTTATTACCCATCCAGGGAGCCTTGAGAAAGGCAATTTCTCCTTCTGGGATTCAGTTTCCTTCTGTAAAATATGGAGGCTGCAGAAGTTCATCTCTAAAAGTTCCCTTACAGCTCTGCAGTTGGCTCTAATTTTATGACATGTGCACTGGAAAGCTCATTGTTGACAAACATGGGTACTAATCCTAAGTTCATCACTTACCAGCTCTTTAAGCTTCTAAAGGTTATATTTTATTGAGTGCTTATATTTTAATCTGTAAAACTGGATAAAAATACCACTCTAATAGAGTTGTTTGAGGAACAAATGGGAGAAGACGAGCTGCAAAGCCATTAGCATAGGAATAGTTGGTTAATAGGCATCCAATGCCTATTACCAAACCCAAGGCCTTGGTTTCCTATCCTTTCCTTCGCTCTTTAAAAATTCAGATCCATGTGTATTCTTGACTTGCAAATAAAGGAAACTAAAATAAAATTTGAAAGATACCATGAATAAGCAAAATGTATAGGATGTGGACATTTTGGAAAAATAATTTGTATCTCCCTAGCTTGGGAATACCTTTGGTTTTGAATATAGCAGACAAAGCAGTAGTAAGAAGTCAAACTAAATCCAAAGCTCCATATGACTTTGCAATTTAGCACTATTTATATATTTAAAGACAAGCATGGCACCACATGCATTAATAATAGTATATCACATAGGAATATAAACTCTCCACATACACTCAGCACTGGTTCTAAACTTTTCAAAATCACATGAAATCAGTTTAGAATTTCACACCCTTAAGAAAGAAGAGAAGTTTAAATTCACAAGAAACCTATTAAAATATTAAATGAAGATACTGAAAACTGACTGTAGAGGTTCGATGGTTTAAACAGTTTACCAGGGATCGCCTAAAGTAACCCTAGGAACCTCTTTTCTCACTTGTGAGTCTATTAATAGGTGATGTGTTTGAATTTTACTGGGTGTTTTGGCCCTTGATGGATTAGACAGAAGGCAGCATTCTAAAATTTAATCTTTCCTCTTTCTGCTCTCGGAAAGGCTCACATTATTAACTTTTTTTCTAGTAATATCTGATTGAGTACTAAATGCAACCCATGCCCTTATTCCATTTGAAATGTTCTGTAGAAGGAGAAGTGAGCAGACTTACCTTTTATCCTGTATGTAATTACATAGGAGGGCTGAGTTTCTGGCACAACCACACAAATTACCTATTGAAATGCTGCTCTAACTACTTCACGTGGAATGGTATCTAAGCCCTCAAGGACAGCTAAGTGGGCTTGTTATTGTAAAGGGACTCCCATTGTCTGCTATTTGTCCAGTAATTCATGAACCACTGGCATATTACTGGTTCCTTATTTATTACCACTGACAAATGATTTCATAATACTGACCAGAGGGATTACACAGCTCACAAAAACTTTCCATATAAGAAGCACGATGTTAAAACACAGCAGAGGCCATCAAACACAGTATTAATGAGAATTTTGTTAGCTTCTAATGCTAATCATTATTGTATCAGAATGCAATTCACACTAGTTATTAGTAAAAGTTTACAAACATTAAAAAGTGCATAATAACATTTGGATCTGAGAGGGCTGAAAAAAGACATGAAAACACAACACCAGGGCTTTACTTTTGTGATTGGTGTCCACATGATTGCAAGGAGATTACTTTCTCCACCTTATTCAGCTTAGTGAAGGTAAGTTGTCCTCCAAATTTAAACAGTATCATACAGCATTGTGAGAAATTTGATTCCATAGAACAAATTATTTCCAGTCCTTAATATGACCTTGGCTTTTCTTTTCTACCTTTCCAATTGTCCAAAATTCTCATAAATTAAAATATATATGTGTGTGTGTGTGTGTGTGTGTATATATATATATATTAGGTGGGAGAAGTTCTCCACTTGAGAATAAAACAAACTTGATAGATTGAATACCAGTCTGTGCAGACACCAAACAGACTGAATTCAGGTGATATTCACATTAATGGATATTTTCAAATGTCTGTATAATAAAGCAATGGAGTCTTGATGAATCTGTTAGACTTAATCAACTCATCAACATACAATAAGCAAGGGGAAAGACTGTGTTTTAAAAAAGGGTGTTCTATCCTGTGTACACCATCACAGTATGGAAAACTAAAATAAAAAGACAGCCCTTTTAAAAATGAGTGGTATAAAAATTCACAGTAATGCACATCATTTTGTTTTTCATAAGCAATCAGAGAAGGGGGCAGTGCTGAGCATCTATATTGTACAATACAAAACAGTGTAAATAACACAGCAGTAACACACAAATACATAATGCTAAAAACAGTGCTTTCTGGATCTTTCTTTTACTGGGTGAACACTTGAGCCAGAGATATTTAAACTCTGGGGTTCAATCAACCCTTCGCAATTAGACACAATTAAATCCTCTGACATTGTGAGGGGCCAGATGCTACAGGAAGAATCATCATCTAGGTCGGTGCTACTCTCTATAAGCATTTCGTCATATGATCAAGTGAAAGGATCCATACAAAAATGACGCCCAAACACAAGCCACATGATTTCAACCATTGCTAATGACAGAGGTAGGGAAAAGTCTGCCTGCAGCCACAGCCTCTGCCCTCATTTTTAACACGATAATGAGCAGGTTCCTGCAATGCAGCACAGCCATTTTCTTTTTCCTCTTTTCACTCATGGAAACAAATGCATTCCAGACACTCCTGGAGATTTGAGACATTGTCAGGTGTGGTCGAGGGTCAAAGTGGCGTGTTAGCTTTCAGATTTTGCTGCTTCTCCCTGGGCTTCCCCACTTTGTTCTGTAGAACTTCGTTGTGCATCTTCTTCACCTTCTGCAAAAGAAAAACAAAAACGGAATACAGGCAAAATAAAAATGATTGCTTTTATTTCCAACTCTCAGTATGTCATATTGGCAACTTCAGAAATACTAAAGAGGCCCAAAACCCTTGAAGGAACAAGTATATTTTCTTGGTAGTCAGTTCGCCACTGGAGTTTTCAAGGACTGATTAATTCTGTGAACTTGGGACAGCATGGCTCAAAAACAAAATAATATTCAAATTTTCAGAGTAGTCAGTGATCAGCTAAGCTTCGGATAAATAGCTTAGAAATCTCACGGCCAGGTCATGTCACTTAGATAGAGTTTCACAGGTTGCAGAAATTAGAAATGTCTTTAAGTAGAAATCAGAAGTGGGAGCGTGTTTACTTTTTTATGCCTGATTGTCTTATTTGAAGAAATATTTTAAAACTGTATTTTCTCCTTTTTATGGCACTTGATGATAACCCAGCTAATTTCTCAGAGGTTCTATTAGTTCAAAGTAAAAGCAATAGTGGAAAATGAAAGGACACTATGTCAGCTGGCCAGTCCCTTGTCAAATAGTTATAATGGCCTCTGGTCTGCCCTTAGAGAACATGTGCACAATTCCAATAAAGCCAGCCTCATAACTGCACCCTCAGTAGCAATCTTAGCCAGTGGTATAGCAAACATTTCAATGCTTTCACTCCATATTAGGTCACGTTATATAAGTACAAGCTGTTGGCAATTCCAGACTCAAAGATTCAAATATCTGCATGCGATATTTAGTTATCAGGCAGCCAATATGACTTGGTGGACAAAATGTTTTCAGGTGTTGCAATAATATAAACGAATCAATATTTGCTAAGGGTTTGTTATCATAATTCAAATAAAAGCAGGTAAGTGGGCTGGTCTGTTCTTTGGACCATAATGTTACAAGGCAGTTTCTCCTCTACTCTTAGCAAGTGCACACGAAGCACCTCACCATACTCCAACAACATTAAATCTTTAGGAAAATTATAATCAATTCTTTTACGTAAAAATATTTGCTTGTAAAGCACTACCAAGGGTATGACCAGACATTACATATCATTTTCATGCACTATTTTATTATGAGAGGCCCCCATGATGCACAGATGGCCTGGTTCTGAGATGCGTAAATTAGCATGCAACAAGAACTTAATAAACAGGAGAAGCTTTTGGTAACCAAAGAAATGAAGTCAAATTAGGGCATCTCTAGACAGTAGAATATTTCAGGATGAAAGTGATTGTATAAATACAAGATGAGGAACTTGACTCCCATGGGGCTTGGGACTTTCTAGGTGTCTGGGAACACTTCTCAGGGCTTAGCATTATGCTGTAAACATACAGACTGTTGCTAAACAGATGCTTATTAACAAATGAAAGTAAACATGAAGCAACAATATTGTTGAGTATAAACTAAAATGAAGCTGAAACATTTATGAATTAGAAAGGAAATTCTTCACAATTCTTAGTGACAATGAATTTGTCATTATACGTTTGTCATTTTTATATTTTAGATCTTCATGTTATGCAGTTATTAGTTTTTGTATTTAGAATAAACAAAGTTATTGCTTTGCATACTGTTCCTGGTTTTGGACTTCATAATTTTAAGAGAAACAGCAAATGTAAGGCCGGGCGCGGTGGCTCAAGCCTGTAATCCCAGCACTTTGGGAGGCCGAGACGGGCGGATCATGAGGTCAGGAGATCGAGACCATTCTGGCTAACACGGTGAAACCCCGTCTCTACTAAAAATACAAAAAACTAGCCGGGCGAGGTGGCGGGTGCCTGTAGTCCCAGCTACTTGGGAGGCTGAGGCAGGAGAATGGTGTAAACCCGGGAGGCGGAGCTTGCAGTGAGCTGAGATCCGCTCACTGCACTCCAGCCCAGGAGACACAGCAAGACTCCGTCTCATAAAAAAAAAAAAAAAAAAAAAAGAAACAGCAAATGTTGCAAGAGCCTAGTGAATTGCAATTAACATGCAAAAATATTTAGAAAAGAAGACATTTGGAAATATAAAGATAATTTAAATTAATTATAATGAATATAAAATTATTTTATTTACATTAATATAAAATTTCAATTTATTATTTAAATAATTTATAATAATTTAATATGCTTTCAGGAAAATACAGTGGTCTTCAACTTCAGGAAAAATAGAAAAAGAAGAAATTAAATTACACTATGAATAAAAATGTCCTAATATTAAGAGTGGCTAAAATTAATGCAGACTCTTTAAAATAGCATATGTGTATGGAAAACAAAATATAAATATTATGCAAGACTGCAGTAAAAATGTATTTATCCATCTCATGTTACCAAATTGGAATAATTTCCTATACAGTCTTTCTCAGAGCTGTTCTGGGAAGTAATACTGGTAGAAATAATAGCACAACAATGAAACCTAAGATACACACAGGTCTGTGTATTCCAAAGTGGTAATGTTAAAGTTTTATTATTAATCCGAATTTGAAAAGACCAGTCTGAGAAGTACTGAGCTTTAGCCATTGAATAAAATACTGTCCTTATGTATTTTAAAGTAATATTGCTGAGCCATTTCATTAATCTATATATGCATATACTCTGACTCAGTTTTCTAATAATCTAAATGTTTTACCATAAAAATTCTAACAGTGAAGACATATTGAATAATTAAGAGTCAGAAATTGTGATAAGTGCTTTCCATGCACATAATATCACAAGTCTTCTCAGGGAAACACATTCAGCTTTGATGTCTGCAAAAGCTACGGGTGGAAGAACTGTCAGGGAACTTATTCTAATACTCAGAAGTAAAACTGTCAAGTATTTTAATTCATCAAACTTGTTTTTCTTTTTCATTAATGAAGATAGACTCCTTGGGTAAGAATTCAAGGCCCAGTAAGGAGATACATTTTTCACAAACCCATTCTATCTGGAATGGGAAATCAAAGACCTAAGACTTACTAATGTAACAGATCATTTTACTAATGCAACAGATCATTTTACTTCCATTCTTAATAAAATTAGCCCTGGAGACTCTTTTTTTCTAAAATTGTTCTTAGAATTGAAGTCTGTCAGAATTACCTGTGTATCTTGTTAAGTATCTATCTAGTAAATGTTAGAGGTGGCCAATATTGTCAAAGGTAGGAGCTCCAACTTAGTTAAATACTGTACATAAGCAATTTCAGCTTTTGTAGAAATTAGGCTTTAAAAAAACACACCATTTGTTTTATTGATTGCATTAATAAAATCAGATTAAGGACTCTGCATTTAAGTGAGAAGCCTTCTAAAGAGACATCACTGAAAATAGAGCAGGATTGATTAAGAGATTAGTCTCAGACTTTCATCTTGCCTTAGATTGTTTAAAACTCTTTATATTAGATTACTTTCAAAGATGACTTTTCGTGCCTTAATCCCACTTAGTAAAACGCTGCAAATCATTACATGCTCACAGAGAAATGTGTGCCAGAGGACTTACCTGTCTTGTTGATATCAAGACCTGCTAATTTCAAGGCTAATTCATTGCTGTTGCCACTTGCAGAGGAAACCAGGATATCATGTATTGCATTTCTTCTACCTGTTCTTCCTGAGGCAATAAAATCTGCATATGTAGTTTCCACATCAGTCATTGCTACCAAATATCCACATAGCAGGGACTACAAAAGAAAGCAAAATAAATAGGTAAATATAATGGTAGTTAATGCTAAACATTTAACAAAGACAACTGTTAAACTACCGACCTAGTATATGAATGTAAAACAACTGTCCTGTTTGCAGGTTCACAAAACAAGTAATGCCTTTCTGGTCCTAAATATTTAAATCAAAGGTCTGGGAACCTTTAATGTGCAGGGCCTGGTAGTACATATTTAGGGTCACATGATCTCTATTCCAGCTACTCAACTTTGTCCTTACAGTAAAAAAGCAGCCACAGCCAATACGTAAAACAAATGTAATAAACAAACTTTATTAACAAAAAGAGGGAATGGGCTAGATTTAGCCTACATGCCATAGTTTGTTGACATTTAGTTTACATTATAAAATTATCTTTCTCTAATACCATTTTAGTCATTCTTCAACTCCAGAGAGAACTTGAGATCAGGTGCGGGGGGCGTTGAGTGAAAAGTAGTTCATCCTAGGGATAAGCAGTTAAGTGAGAGCATTGTCTGTACAGTCTGTTAATGAAATGGACTAAAATTCAGTTTGCTCTTTATTACTACTATGTACCATGCACCAGCAATTCTAAATATTTTCAGTGATCAAGTACTGCTCTCAGTCCAGAAAAACAGCCCCCACGCTCCCCTCAGTAAGTCATTACTTGAGAGGAGTAACAAATACTCCTGATTAAATCTTGGAAATAAAATGTAAAAAGGTACAAAAACTGATTACTCAAAACCTTCTCATTTCTATCATTAAAATGGCCATACTACCCAAAACAACTTACAGATTCAATGCTATTGCTAGCAAACTACCAACGATACTTTCCACAGAATTAGAAAAAAATCATTCTAAAATTCATAAAGAACCAAAAGAGAGCCCAAATGGCCAAAGCAACCCTAAGAAAAAAAAACACCCAGAAGCATCACACTACCCAATTTTAAGTTGTTCTACAAGGCTACAGTAACCTAAAACAGCATGATACTGGTACAAAAACAGACAAAGAGACCAATGAAACAGGTTAGAGAACCCAGAAATAAAGCCACACTTAAAGCCATCTGATCTTCAACAAAATTGACAAAAACAAACAATGGGGAAAGAACTCTCCAATAAATGGTGCTGGGATAACTGGCTAGCCACATGTAGATTGAAACTGGACCTTTTCCTTTCACCATGTACAAAAATCAATTCAAAGACTAAGTCAATTTCAATTGATTAAAGACTTAAATGTAAAACCTAAAACTGTAAAAACTCTAGAAGAAAACATAGGGAATACAATTCTGGACATAGGCCCTTGCAAAGAATTTATGTCAAAGACTCCAAAAAGAATTGCCACAAAAGCAAAAATTGACAAATGGGACATAATTAAACTAAAGAGCTTCTGCACAGCAAAAGAAACTATCAACGGAGTAAACAGATAAACCACAGAATGGCAGAAAATAGTCTCAAATTATGCATCTGACAAAATTCTAATATCCAGAACTGAAAAGGAACTTAAACAAATCAACAAGCGGTGGTTCACGCCTGTAATCCCAGCACTTTGGGAGGCCAAGGTGGGTGGATCACCTGAGGTCGGGAGTCCGAGACCGGCCTGACTAAAATGGTGAAACTCTGTCTCTACTAAAAATACAGAAATTAGCCAGTTCTGGTGTTAAACAGCTCCATTAAAATGGTCAATGGATATGAACAGACACTTCTCAAAAGAAGATACACACATGGCCAAAAAGCATACGAAAAACTGGCCAACCTAATCATTAGAAAAATGCAAATCAAAACTACAATGAGATACCACCTCACAACAGTCAGAGTAGCTATTACTAATCATTCAAAAATTAACAGATGCTGGTGAAGTTGCAGAGAAAAGGAAACATTTTTACACTACTGATGGGAACATAAACTAGTTCAGCCACTCTGGAAAGCATTTAAAGATTTCTCAGTGAACTTAGAACTACCATTAGACCCAGCAATCATATTACTGGGTATATACCCAAAGGAATATAAATCGTTCTTCCATAAAGACACATGCACATGTATGTTCATCAGCACTTTTCACAATAACAAAGACATGGAATCCACCTAAATGCCCATCAACAGTGGATGAGATCATGTCTGTTGCAGCAACATGGATGGAGCTGAAGGCCATTATCCTAAGTAAACTAATGCAGGAACAGGAAACCAAACACTGCACATTCTCACATATAATTGGTAGCTAAAAACTGAGTACAAATGGACAAAAGAAGGGAACAACAGACACCAGGGCCTATCTGAGGATGGAAGGTGGGAGGAGGGTGAGGATCAAAAAACTATAGGGTACTATGCTTATTATCTGGGTAATAAAATAATCTGTACACCAAACCCCCTAAATACGCAATTTACTCATGTAACAAACCTGTATATGTACCCCTTGAACATAAAATAAAAGTTGGAAGCAAAACAAACAAAAATAAACCAAAACCACCTCATTTGTAAAATTCTGAATTTGGAAATTCTCTCCTCTCGTCACAGCCACCTTTTCTTTCTCTTTTCTCTTATACTCAATGAACCAATTCTTTATACTGATGCTGTCTTTAATTCCTTGAATCACTTTTTAGTTGCCTCTAGGTCCAGCCCTACTTGAATCAGTTACGCACTACTTTATGTAGTTTTTTTTTTTTATTAGCATCAAGAAGTTCCTTTGATCTATTGTTATCTTTACTTCTGTACCTACACTTCACTGCTGGGAAAACACTATAGTATATTTTCTCTGATCTCAGTACTGGGTGGTTGAGTGTTACCAGAAAAAGTCACAAAATTGTGCCAATTGGCTCAACTAGAAATTTCTGGCTCTATTATTAGTATACACTTGGATGGAGTTGCCCAGAAATTCTTCGGTTCACCTCTAGTTGACTCTTCCTTATGCTATTCTCTTTGGGAAGGATTCCAAAGCCTTTCCAGTCTACACACCAGACACCACCTACCTTAAGAGATGACTCTGCATCTTCCTCTGAGAAGATACAGGACATCTGTTACAAATTCTCTAAAAATTCTTCCTTTTTCAAACAACATTTCTCAGTATAATCACCATTCTTTCTTTTTTGGATGAATTGACCTGTCTTTCTAAGACATGCTATTGATTTTATTTCCTTCCACCTCTAATGTCATTACCCGCTGCCCATTAACATGACACATGTTGGAGAATATATTTTCCCTCATTTCTTTCCCTTGATATCCATTACAGGTTCTAATAAGGCAGAAACTGCATTTTGTTAATATTTTAATCACATACAATTTCTAGCAGGGTTGTTTGCACATAGCCAATGTTAAATAAGAATATGTTAAATAGAACTGACCAATGAGGAAGAAATATATTAATCACCTTTTGTCGGTGACCACAGAAAACTTTCCTGCTTCCTGATTGTACTAAATTACTAAATTCTTTTTTTTTTTTTTTTTTTTTTTTTTTTTTTTTTTTTTTTT